>NC_068446.1:29401150-29611150 GCF_023373465.1 Oncorhynchus keta | reverse complement strand
ACACAGCCATGCACACACACACACAGCCACACACACACGCATCCATACACACACACAGCCACGTACACACACACACAGCCACTCACACAGCCACGCACACACACGCACACAGCCACACACACACACAGCCATGCACACACACACAGCCATGCACACACACACAGCCTTGCACAAACACACACACACGCACAAAGCCTTGAACAAACACACACGCATACACACACACAGCCTTGAACAAACACACACACACACGCACACAGCCATGTACACGCACACGCGCACACACACAGCCACATACGCACACAGCCACGTACACACACAGCCACGTACACGCACAGCCACGTACACACACACACCACACACACAGCCATGCACACACACAGCCTTGCACACACACAGCCTTGCACACACACAGCCTTGCACACACACAGCCTTGCACACACACACACACACACACACACACACACACACACACACACACACACACACACACACACACACACACACACACACACACACACACACAGCTACGCACACACACACACAGCTACGCATACATTACACACACACACACACACACACACACACACACACACACACACACACAGCCTTTTCACACACACAGCCACGCACACACACACAGCCACGCACACACACAGCCACGCACACACACACACAGCCATGCACACACACAGCCTTGCACACACAGCCTTGCCACACACACACGCACACACACACAGCCACGCACACACACACACAGACACGCACACACACAGCCACGCACACACAGCCATGTACACACACACAGCCACTCACAGAGCCATGCACACTCACACACCCACACAGACACACCCACACAGACACACACACACACACAGCCATACCCACACAGCCATACCCACGCAGCCACACCCACACAGCCACACACACACACAGTACTGTACAACCTTGCAAGCACTCTGATTTATGCACTACTTTTTAAAACTTTTTCTTGTACTTTTTTCCCTGACAGAAAGAAACAGACAAGTCAGCTGAGGAGAGAGAGAAAGAAGCAGGAATATTGAGGAATGATGGGTGATGGTGTAAAAAGTGAGGAAGGTAGCTGAATCCTGCATGGAGGAGAGATTAGCAGAAGAAAGAGGGGGCAGAGACAGAAGTCACTGAGTTGTTGTTGTGTGTGTCGGTGTGTCGGTGTGTGTGTGTGTGTGAGATGTTGAGAGAGTGAGACAGAGAGTGAGGGAGAGATAGAGAACAAAAGTGAATGAGAGAAAGATAGCAGGCACACGAAGGAGGGGGGAGAGGAGGAAGATCATTAGTAAAGAGAAGACAGAGTTTGTCCATAACAGTGAAGGGGTTATCATTTTTCAGAACACACCACAACTCTGCTGGAGAAACCTCTACAGAGGGCTAAGCTTGGATAACAAATACAGTAGTGGAAACAGAACACATGATTAGTAAGATCTGACTGTGCATAGACAACAGACTAAATGACTCCGAGGGGCAGTCTGTCAGAGAGCTCTGTCGGTGTGTATGTGTCTACAGTACACCATTGTAAAACGATGCCAAGGGAATAACTGGTGTGATCTTTGCTCCATACTTTACTACTACACACTGATCCAGCGTGCTTGTGTGTGTGTGTGTGTGTGTGTGTGTGTGTGTGTGGGTGTGTGTGTGTAGGCTTTTGTTACACTCTCTTTTGCCTGACTGGCCGCTGAGCAGGGAGGCAATTGCTGCAGTGGAGAACAGTGGAGTAAGACTTCCCTTCTCTCACTCCCTCCCTCTACTTATCCATCTCTGCCTCTTCCTCCCTCGCTGCCCCATCTCTCCTCTCTCTCCCAGTCCCTCTCTTTCTCAGTCATTCCCTCATATCCGCCTCTTCCTCCCTCGCTGCCCCATCTCTCCTCTCTCTCCCAGTCCCTCTCTTTCTCAGTCATTCCCTCATATCTGCCTCTTCCTCCCTCGCTGCCCCATCTCTCCTCTCTCTCCCAGTCCCTCTCTTTCTCAGTCATTCCCTCATCTCTGCCTCTTCTCCCTCGCTGCCCCATCTCTCCTCTCTCCCAGTCCCTCTCTTTCTCAGTCATTCCCTCATATCTGCCTCTTCCTCCCTCGCTGCCCCATCTCTCCTCTCTCTCCCAGTCCCTCTCTTTCTCAGTCATTCCCTCATCTCTGCCTCTTCCTCCTCGCTGCCCCATCTCTCCTCTCTCTCCCAGTCCCTCTCTTTCTCAGTCATTCCCTCATCTCTGCCTCTTCCTCCTCGCTGCCCCATCTCTCCTCTCTCTCCCAGTCCCTCTCTTTCTCAGTCATTCCCTCATATCTGCCTCTTCCTCCCTCGCTGCCCCATCTCTCCTCTCTCTCCCAGTCCCTCTCTTTCTCAGTCATTCCCTCATCTCTGCATCTTCTCCCTCGCTGCCCCATCTCTCCTCTCTCTCCCAGTCCCTCTCTTTCTCAGTCATTCCCTCATCTCTGCCTCTTCCTCCTCGCTGCCCCATCTCTCCGCTCTCTCCCAGTCCCTCTCTTTCTCAGTCATTCCCTCATCTCTGCCTCTTCCTCCCTCGCTGCCCCATCTCTCCTCTCTCTCCCAGTCCCTCTCTTTCTCAGTCATTCCCTCATCTCTGCCTCTTCTCCCTCGCTGCCCCATCTCTCCTCTCTCTCCCAGTCCCTCTCTTTCTCAGTCATTCCCTCATCTCTGCATCTTCTCCCTCGCTGCCCCATCTCTCCTCTCTCTCCCAGTCCCTCTCTTTCTCAGTCATTCCCTCATATCTGCCTCTTCCTCCCTCGCTGCCCCATCTCTCCTCTCTCTCCCAGTCCCTCTCTTTCTCAGTCATTCCCTCATCTCTGCCTCTTCCTCCCTCGCTGCCCCATCTCTCCTCTCTCTCCCAGTCCCTCTCTTTCTCAGTCATTCCCTCATCTCTGCCTCTTCCTCCCTCGCTGCCCCATCTCTCCTCTCTCTCCCAGTCCCTCTCTTTCTCAGTCATTCCCTCATCTCTGCTTCTTCTCCCTCGCTGCCCCATCTCTCCTCTCTCTCCCAGTCCCTCTCTTTCTCAGTCATTCCCTCATCTCTGCCTCTTCTCCCTCGCTGCCCCATCTCTCCTCTCTCTCCCAGTCCCTCTCTTTCTCAGTCATTCCCTCATCTCTGCCTCTTCCTCCCTCGCTGCCCCATCTCTCCTCTCTCTCCCAGTCCCTCTCTTTCTCAGTCATTCCCTCATCTCTGCCTCTTCCTCCCTCGCTGCCCCATCTCTCCTCTCTCTCCCAGTCCCTCTCTTTCTCAGTCATTCCCTCATATCTGCCTCTTCCTCCCTCGCTGCCCCATCTCTCCTCTCTCTCCCAGTCCCTCTCTTTCTCAGTCATTCCCTCATCTCTGCCTCTTCCTCCCTCGCTGCCCCATCTCTCCTCTCTCTCCCAGTCCCTCTCTTTCTCAGTCATTCCCTCATCTCTGCCTCTTCCTCCCTCGCTGCCCCATCTCTCCTCTCTCTCCCAGTCCCTCTCTTTCTCAGTCATTCCCTCATCTCTGCCTCTTCTCCCTCGCTGCCCCATCTCTCCTCTCTCTCCCAGTCCCTCTCTTTCTCAGTCATTCCCTCATCTCTGCCTCTTCCTCCCTCGCTGCCCCATCTCTCCTCTCTCTCCCAGTCCCTCTCTTTCTCAGTCATTCCCTCATATCTGCCTCTTCCTCCTCGCTGCCCCATCTCTCCTCTCTCTCCCAGTCCCTCTCTTTCTCAGTCATTCCCTCATCTCTGCCTCTTCTCCCTCGCTGCCCCATCTCTCCTCTCTCTCCCAGTCCCTCTCTTTCTCAGTCATTCCCTCATCTCTGCCTCTTCCTCCCTCGCTGCCCCATCTCTCCTCTCTCTCCCAGTCCCTCTCTTTCTCAGTCATTCCCTCATCTCTGCCTCTTCTCCCTCGCTGCCCCATCTCTCCTCTCTCTCCCAGTCCCTCTCTTTCTCAGTCATTCCCTCATCTCTGCCTCTTCCTCCCCTCGCTGCCCCATCTCTCCTCTCTCTCCCAGTCCCTCTCTTTCTCAGTCATTCCCTCATCTCTGCCTCTTCTCCCTCGCTGCCCCATCTCTCCTCTCTCTCCCAGTCCCTCTCTTTCTCAGTCATTCCCTCATATCTGCCTCTTCTCCCTCGCTGCCCCATCTCTCCTCTCTCTCCCAGTCCCTCTCTTTCTCAGTCATTCCCTCATCTCTGCCTCTTCCTCCCTCGCTGCCCCATCTCTCCTCTCTCTCCCAGTCCCTCTCTTTCTCAGTCATTCCCTCATCTCTGCCTCTTCTCCCTCGCTGCCCCATCTCTCCTCTCTCTCCCAGTCCCTCTCTTTCTCAGTCATTCCCTCATCTCTGCCTCTTCTCCCTCGCTGCCCCATCTCTCCTCTCTCTCCCAGTCCCTCTCTTTCTCAGTCATTCCCTCATCTCTGCCTCTTCCTCCTCGCTGCCCCATCTCTCCTCTCTCTCCCAGTCCCTCTCTTTCTCAGTCATTTCCTCATCTCTGCCTCTTCCTCCCTCGCTGCCCCATCTCTCCTCTCTCTCCCAGTCCCTCTCTTTCTCAGTCATTCCCTCATCTCTGCCTCTTCCTCCCTCGCTGCCCCATCTCTCCTCTCTCTCCCAGTCCCTCTCTTTCTCAGTCATTCCCTCATCTCTGCCTCTTCCTCCCTCGCTGCCCCATCTCTCCTCTCTCTCCCAGTCCCTCTCTTTCTCAGTCATTCCCTCATCTCTGCCTCTTCCTCCCTCGCTGCCCCATCTCTCCTCTCTCTCCCAGTCCCTCTCTTTCTCAGTCATTCCCTCATATCTGCCTCTTCCTCCCTCGCTGCCCCATCTCTCCTCTCTCTCCCAGTCCCTCTCTTTCTCAGTCATTCCCTCATCTCTGCCTCTTCTCCCTCTCCATCTTTCGGCCTCTTCTCTCTCTCCCTCTCCCCCCTCTCTCTGTCACACACGCTCATGGCTAACAGGACCAACAGAAGACAGTACAACAGCCAGCCCCGCAAAAACACACACTGGACAAACACCCACACACTGGACAAACACCCACACACTGGACAAACACCCACACACTGGACAAACACCCACACACTGGACAAACACCCACACACTGGACAAACACCCACACACTGGACAAACACCCACACACTGGACAAACACCCACACACTGGACAAACACCCACACACTGGACAAACACCTACACACTGGACAAACATCCACACACTGGACAAACACCTACACACTGGACAAAAACCCACACACTGGACAAACATCCACACACTGGACAAAAACCCACACACTGGACAAAAATCCACACACTGGACAAAAACCCACACACTGGACAAACATCCACACACTGGACAAACACCCACACACTGGACAAACACCCACACACTGGACAAAAACCCACACACTGGACCACACACTGGACAAACACCCACACACTGGACAAAAACCACACACTGGACCCACACACTGGACAAACATCCACACACTGGACAAACATCCACACACTGGACAAAAACCCACACTGGACAAAACTGGAAGCCATATTTGCAGTAGCTTAATGACATTTGATCAACAAGAGAATATTTTCAGGATACAGTATGTTTAAACGACGGTGTGTGTGTAGTCAGATAGGGTGCGCGCCCCCATCATCAGGTGACCTCCCTAGCTTCCCAGACAGCCATCAGACAGCAGTGATGACAGGAGGAATTAGCAGAGTAACACAAGCCAGAGAAAACCCTCCCTCCCATCCCAACCTCCCTGTCCCTGGCCAGCCAGACCTAGTCTACCTCAAGCGAGCGAGAGATCTTACTTGAAAGAAGCCCGGGGGCATGGGTCCACCAGGCATGCCATCGTTGGGGGGCATGTTACCCATCACCGGACTAGGGGCAGCAGCTGCACTCTGCAAAACACAAAGTAAACACACACACACTTAGTACTCTGAAACAAACACGCACACACAAGTCATTCACACTCACTACACAGAACAACACATATCTTATACTACACACAAAGGCAATGAAATAAATCTCTCCCTTCACCACAATAGAGTCTGATGTAGCCTAGTCTCCACTGCTCGGGGTTGTATTCCACATGAGGAAAGACGTGGATTGTTTTGGGTGGTTTTGGCGTTTTCAGACAGAAGAAATGGGTGGAGTGTAAGGCGTAACATTATCTGCAACCTGACCGTCTGGCTCAGATTGCTTCTTCTTCGCTGCATTCAGACCATATTAAAAAGACAAGAATCTGTCTCTCTTTATGAATTTGTAAGCATTTATGCTGAGTAGAAATACAAAATAAATGAAATATATGTTGTGTGTGCTTGTTTGTGTTTGGCTAGCTGTGGTGAAATCTCTCCTAAGCAGGGGGTTGAACCCCCTCCCCCAAGGTATGTAAGGCAGTGGCTGAGTCTGTTGTATGTTTCTCAGGCTGTCTATTCACCAGGCAGCACCCAGTGAAGGGGATTACACAGCTGCCCAGAGCCCTCTCCTCCCCTCTCACCCCATGTAACCAGACCCCCCCCAGCCATCACAGTGCAAACAGCCCCTCCATCCCTAACCCGCTCGGCCCAGACACTCACTAACGGGCCCTGTGTGTGTGTGTGTGTTGCACACACACACACACACACACACACACACACACACACACACACACACACACACACACACACACACACACACACACACACACACACACACACACACACACACACACACACACACACACACACTAACTAAGCGGATAAAAAAAGCTTGATGTGATTGTAAGATAATGGTAGTGAGAAGGTATTTTCATTACATATAGTTGAACCAGTTGCCAGGGAACAGAGGCTATGTAGTTACTGCTTTATTCAGTAGACAAAGAAAATATAGTGACTGCATAAGTGGTAGATTATAAATGTCTTCAAATAGCTTCAAACCTGCCCTATCTGGGCGAGGACCAACTGCTGACCATTTAGTTACCTGTCAACGACTTCTAGTGCATACTATGTATGGGAGGCAGCAGTGTGAATGCTTGGTCATGGAGAGGGAGAGAGGGGATAAAAGAGAGGAGGAGAGGGGGAGAGGAAAGAGTGTGACTACGGGAGGGATGTGAAGATAGGAGTGAGGGGAGAGAAAAGAAGAGTGGGAGAGGAGAGAGAGGAGAGTGAGGGGGAGAACAGAATGAATGGAGAGAGGGCAGAGGGGAGGGGAGTGAGTGATGAGAGGTGGTTAACTGGGTTTGTCAGCATGTACAGTATTTAGTCAATGGCAGCTGTTTGTCCAGTACAGTGGAGCCGCCATGTTGGCTGATTGAAAATGGAACCCAAGGCCACACTACTACCATCATGTTACAGTTTTTTACGATTGCTTACACACTAAAGTTGAACTTTTCCCACAAATAGCAAAACCTTACACTAAAGGAGCAAAACACAAGGCTAGATTTGCACAACTGTAAGCACATTGTCAGCTTCACACTATTTGCAAAACATTACACACAGTGATTTGCAAAACACCAAACACACTTGTATACATCAGACACAGAAATATATCATGATGTCACTTCCTTGCAATTCCAAAGCACTGACTGTCAAATTATCACACCTATGAGCCAATCTGTTAAACACAGCCATCAGGTGCACAAACACATGATTGCTAAATTGTAGACACACCAATCAGGTTTAAGCACTATAAAAATGCAGCAGGTAGATTCACCTGCCTTCAACCAAAATGGAAGGAGTCAGAAGAAGAGTGAGGGTGAGAGGAGGAGTACACAGAAGAGGAGGAGGAAGAGGCAGAGGCAGAGGTCGAGCCAGAGGTCGAGGAAGACCTGAAGCAGGAGGAGAACGTGCACAAAGAAGAAGAGGACCAAACTTTTCAAATGACATCCGTGCAACACTAGTGGACCATGTTGTGAACCACGGATTGACGCTGAGGGAGGCTGGACTGAGAGTTCAGACAAATCTTAGCAGATATACAGTGGCATCTGTCATAAGGTTTACGATCTCCAGCCCCAGGCTCAGGAACCCCTCATTCAGGCCAGGAAGGTTTATGATCTCCAGCCCCAGGCTCAGGAACCCCTCATTCAGGCCAGGAAGGTTTACGATCTCCAGCCCCAGGCTCAGGAACCCCTCATTCAGGCCAGGAAGGTTTACGATCTCCAGCCCCAGGCTCAGGTACCCCTCATTCAGGCCAGGAAGGTTTACGATCTCCAGCCCCAGGCTCAGGTACCCCTCATTCAGGCCAGGAAGGTTTACGATCTCCAGCCCCAGGCTCAGGTACCCCTCATTCAGGCCAGGAAGGTTTACGATCTCCAGCCCCAGGCTCAGGTACCCCTCATTCAGGCCAGGAAGGTTTACGATCTCCAGCCCCAGGCTCAGATACCCCTCATTCAGGCCAGGAAGGTTTACGATCTCCAGCCCCAGGCTCAGATACCCCTCATTCAGGCCAGGAAGGTTTACGATCTCCAGCCCCAGGCTCAGATACCCCTCATTCAGGCCATGGACGACGCCTGTGACCAAGTCGATGCCGCAGCTGTGCAAGGATGGATTCGACATTCAAGACGGTTCTTCCCGCGTTGTCTTACTAATGACAATATTGCTTGTGATGTTGATGAAATTCTCTGGCCAGATCCAGCTAGGAGAAGAGATAATGTATAGTATGTTTACTGTAGTATTTTCTGTACAATATTGTCTGTTTTTTTTTCAGATTATTTTTAATGTTTGTTGTTATTTACTGTAATTGTAACCTGTACTGGATACAGTATTTTACGCTTGTCTGTTTGCTGAGCTAATAGTGTTATGCACACTACTGTAGTAGCATGAAAACTGGGACATGTTCTGTTGTGATTCTCCATGTTGACTGATTTGGGTATATGGAGAGAAATAAATTATTGCCTCAGTCTGCAGCATTGGTCTTGTGTAGTGTTTGTATTGTTGTACTTTCTCTGTGTACTTCATTTACAGCACTCTAATCACTGACAATTAGACTTGCTAAAAGTGTTTTAGGTTAGCAACAGCAGTGTGTAACTGGTTCAAAAAGATTGAAGTCATATGAAATGTGTGTGTTTCTTATGGTAACAAAATATTGTTTTTATGAAGTTGTGTATAGTTTTGACAAAAGTGTTCCATTTTGCAAATGATCTGAAGTGTTGTGCTACTTTGTAGGGTTGTGCTAATTGTGTTTAGTGTTTTGACAAACCGGGCCCTGTTTTCAAAATTGTGCTAAACAATTGAAAAAAAGAAATGTTAGAAAGCAAAGCACACACAGCAGCCCTCAGCATGTTAAACATGTACGACTGAGCGAGGACTGAGCCAGTGGAAGATCAATGGAGAGACAGACTGGACTAAACAAAAACAGGTATAATGGAGGCACATGGGAATAAAGAATTTTCACTGGTGACCCCAAATAAACTACTGGTAGTTGTATGTCCAGTCAGTTGAGGATACTGTGGATAGAGGATATTCACACACACAAGAGGTAGACAGTGGCGAGTCTGTCTGAGCAGAGAGAATTACAAGCGGGCTCATCTGCATAATCTGCAGTGTGATCAGAGGCATTCTGGGTAGCTGTGCTGACCGCAGGCGGCCAGTTGGTCAGTAGAAGCTGACATGGACTGGTCAGGGTAGGGAGGAGGAGAGAGGAAGAGGGGAGGGGATGAGGAGGAGAGGAGGGGTACATGTTTGTGAAGCACACAGCCAGTCAGCCAGCCAGCCAGCCAGCCAGCGATGTTCCACTGCACTCCCAGGTAAAGCAGCAAAAGGCCCGTTCTCCTTGTTGCCATGACAACACCAACCTCAGCTCTCTCTCTCCAGTGCCCATTAAAACCCTCAGGCCGTCAATCATCAGCCTGGCCAGGGAGCAAGAGAGAGCGAGAGCGAGCAAGAGAGAGCGAGAGAGAGCGAGAGAGAGCGCAATGTAGTTTAAAGGAGCCTGTGGCTTTTGATAGCTGGTCTGTTAGCCACCTCTATCTCCCCCTCTCTCAATCTCTCAAACACACAAACGGATACACAAAATCCCCACAGTATTGAACCCTTTACACACCATTGTCTCTGCTCCTTCTTTCTCCTGTATTTATGCAGCAGCAGCACTATGCCCTGCTTACGCTCCCATCCCTCCCTCCTAGCCATCAATAATAAAGTTTATGATGTTTTCTTCCAGTGGGTCTGTATATCTCCTAAGAAGGAACACACAACCAACCCAAACCCATTGATTGTTCTGTGAGCACTCTGAAGTAATTAGCTACTGCTTTTTTAATTATCAGTATCACTTGCTGCCTAGCTGGACATGAGACAGTGAGTGAGCGCTGCAATCTGCCCCATTGATCTGGACATCGGTTCCAGGGGGGGTAATGGATCCAGTCTTATCTGCTCCGAGACAAGCAGGGCAACACTGATCACCTGCTGGCTGGCCACAACACACACAGACACAGACCGCTAGACTCCTGCAGACACACACACTACTCTGCACATATCCAGGAGTGGATTTAGCTACTCGGCTAAGCCTACAATATCCACCAATGCTATGGCTTTTCTATTTCTGCTACTGGAACAATATGAATATCAGAGCTGGAGCTGGACAGCAGAGTGGAGTTAATTCATGGTAAGATGCTGAGGTTTATGGGGGATGGGAGGATTCAGAAAGAAATACATCTGGAGCTAATGAGCAGGTGGGAGAGGCTCCAGACAGGTTGGAATCAATTAATTTCGGAAAGATGGTGCTGCGTGTGTGTGTGTGTGTGTGTGTGTGTGTGTGTGTGTGTGTGTGTGTGTGTGTGTGTGTGTGTGTGTGTGTGTGTGTGTGTGTGTGTGTGTGTGTGTGTGTGTGTGTGTGTGTGTGCGTGTGCGTGTGTGTACACAGTCATACACTCAGCCAGTGGCGGGACTGTAGTAGTCAGTAGATCAGAGTGGAGCTGGCAGACAGACTGCTTGGCCATGCATCTGCCTGGGACTGGGACTGGGGCTGGAAAGCCTCAGTCGATCTCCATGACAAACCACTGCATTCATGGCCACGCGACTGCTGCCTGTCATCACCACCCCTCCCTCTCCTCCTCTCTCCTCCTGTCCTCAGACCCAGCTTGAACTGCTCCAATAACTCTGTCACTGAAGTCAGCTCTATAAAGATTAGCTGGAGAGGCTGGAATGCGTAATCAGGGCTGCTGGCTTACAGATGTGCCCTTTAATCAATTGGAGAGAGAGAAGCGTGGCGCAGGAACCTGACTCCAAACATGACTACATGGGAAAGCCCTCCATGACAAGTGGAGAGAGGAGGCCGGCTCGGCACACCGCTGGCTTTCCTCCCACTGATCTGGCAGCTGTTGTGTCAATCAGGTACATTAAGTATCAGTAAACAAATCTTCTAGGGAGGGAAGAAGGAACCCCCTTGCCGCCCTGATCTACCACCCTGACCAAGCCAATCCTCAGACCCCTCCCAACCACACACACCTCTGCCTCAGCAGCATCCCACATCAGGGCCCCTGGAGCCTCTGACAGCCCTGTGAGATGTCAGCCCAGGAGGAGGCCTCTTGGCTGGGGGACTGTCTCCACTCAACACCCATCTTGCCCCAGACACCCTGCTAAGGCTCCTGCTGCTTAGCAATCTCCCCATCACAGGCACACGGATGCAGATATAATACCTGGGCGACACTTGTGCTGAGAGCAGACCAACACATACAATAACCATCAGTGTGTCAGCATACATCAGTGTCTGGCTAATGTCTGCGCGGTAGTGGAAGAGCCTAACTAGCAGTTAGTTATACAGTGGGGCAAAAAAGTATTTAGTCAGCCACCAATTGTGCAAGTTCTCCCATTTAAAAAGATGAGAGATGCCTGTAATTTTCATCATAGGTACACTTCAACTTTGACAGACAAAATGAAAAAAAAAATCCAGAAAATCACATTGTAGGATTTTTGATGAATTTATTTGCAAATTATAATGGAAAATAAGTATTTGGTCACCTACAAACAAGCAAGATTTCTGGCTCTCACAGACCTGTAACTTCTTCTTTAAGAGGCTCCTCTGTCCTCCACTCGTTACCTGTATTAATGGCACCTGTTTGAACTTATCATCAGACACCTGTCCACAACCTCAAACAGTCACACTCCAAACTCCACTATGGCCAAGACCAAAGAGCTGTCAAAGGACACAGAAACAAAATTGTAGACCTGCACCAGGCTGGGAAGACTGAATCTACAATAGGTAAGCAGCTTGGTTTGAAGAAATCAACTGTGGGAGCAATTATTAGGAAATGGAAGACATACAAAAATATCCCTCGATCTGGGGCTCCACGCAAGATCTCACCCCGTGGAGGGGTCAAAATGATCACAAGAACGGTGAGCAAAATTCCCAGAACCACATAGTGAATGACCTGCAGAGAGCTGGGACCAAAGAAACAAAGCCTACCATCAGTAACACACTACGCCGCCAGGTACTCAAATCCTGCAGTGCCAGACGTGTCCCCCTCCTTAACCAGTACATGTCCAGGCCCGTCTGAAGTTTGCTAGAGAGCATTTGGATGATCCAGAAGAAGATTGGGAGAATGTCATATGGTCAGATGAAACCAAAATATAACTTTTTGGTAAAAACTCAACTCGTCATGTTTGGAGGACAAAGAATGCTGAGTTGCATCCAAAGAACACCATACCTACTGTGAAGCATGGGGGTGGAAACATCATGCTTTGGGGCTGTTTTTCTGCAAAGGGACCAGGACGACTGATTTGTGTAAAGGAAAGAATGAATGGGGCCATGTATTGTGAGATTTTGAGTGAAAACCTCCTTCAATCAGCAAAGGCATTGAAGATGAAACGTGGCTGGGTCTTTCAGCATGACAATGATCCCAAACACACCGCCCGGGCAATGAAGGAGTGGCTTCGTAAGAAGCATTTCAAGGTCCTGGAGTGGCCTAGCCAGTCTCTAGATCTCAACCCCATAGAAAATCTTTGGAGGGAGTTGAAAGTCCGTGTTGCCCAGCAACAGCCCCAAAACATCACTGCTCTAGAGGAGATCTGCATGGAGGAATGGGTCAAAATACCAGCAACAGTGTATGAAAACCTTGTGAAGACTTACAGAAAACGTTTGACCTCTGTCATTGCCAACAAAGGGTATATAACAAAGTATTGAGATGAACTTTTGTTATTGACCAAATACTTATTTTCCACCATAATTTGCAAATAAATTCATGAAAAATCCTACAATGTGATTTTCTGGATTTTTTTTCTCATTTTGTCTGTCATAGTTGAAGTGTACCTATGATGAAAATGACAGGCCTCTCTCATCTTTTTAAGTGGGAGAACTTGCACAATTGGTGGCTGACTAAATACTTTTTTGCCCCACTGTACATGAGGTTGTAGTGTGTGTGTGTGTGTGTGTGTGTGTGTGTGTGTGTGTGTGTGTGTGTGTGTGTGTGTGTGTGTGTGTGTGTGTGTGTGTGTGTGTGTGTGTGTTCTTGATAGGGTTAACGTGTGACAGACTCTCTGGGGATGTGTGTGTGCCCCCATTACAGGTGCAAAAACAACAAACACCTCTCTCCATTCTCCCTGCGTTGGCGTTTAGAGAGCAAGGAGCAGCTACTTACCTGAGCCTTTCTGTCTGTCGGGTTTAAATTACAACTAAGTGAAACTGACACAAAACCGCGTGAGAGGGATGCAACATCAGTCCGGACGCACAGGGCTGTGGAGGCCCTTATTGGCCGCGTCAGATGTTAATAACCAGTGGTGAGGATACCCTTCTGTTTAATTCACTGACCCCATTCCACTGGTCCCCCCTGCTGGCCTGCTCTTTAGTGACTGAGAGGAGAGGACACTGAACCCTGCCCACATACACACAGCTACAAAACATCACATTTAGGAGCACCAGGAAAGAATGTTTGAAATAGATTGGGATATACCCTATATTGGCCCTTTACGTATTCTAGCTACTTCTGAAGCACATGTTGTACCCTAGATACTTAACTTCTTGGTGACAGGGGGCAGTATTGTCATGTCTGGATTAAATGCATGCCCAAATTCAACTGCCTGCCTCTCATCCCCAGAAGATAAGATATGCATATTATTAGTAGATTTGATTAAAAAAAACACTCTGAAATTTCTAAAACTGTTTGAATCATGTCTGTGAGTATACCAGAACTTATTTAGCAGGCGAAACCCCGAGGACAAATCATTCAGATTTTTTGTTTGTTTTGAGGTCACTCTCTTTTCAATGTGATTTCATTGGGAATCCAGATTTCTAAGGAACCTTCTTGCAGTTCCTACCGCTTCCACTGGAAGACTGTCACCAGTCTTTAGAAATTGGTTGAGGTTTTTCCTTTGTGTAATGAAGAAGTAGCCCTGTTCAGAACGAGGGTCACTTGTAGTGTACTGTTAGATAGAGGAGCGTGACCAGAAAGCTAGCTACAGTTTGTTTTCCTCCTGTATTGAACACAGATAATTCCGTCTTCAATTTTATCGATTATTTATGTAAAAAAAATACCTAAAGTTGTATTACAAAAGTAGTTTGAAATGTTTTGGCAAAGTTTACAGGTAACTTTTGAGATATTTTGTAGTCACGTTGCGCAAGTTGGAACCGGTGTTTTTCTGGATCAAACGCGCCAAATAAATGGACATTTTGGATATGTATCGACGGAATTAATTGAACAAAAATACAATTTGTGATGTTTATGGGACATATTGGAGTGCCAACAAAAGAAGCTCGTCAAAGGTAAGGCATGAATTACATTTGTATTTCTGCGTCTTGTGTCGGCCTGCAGGGTTGAAATATGATTTTCGCTTTTTGTTTACAGAGGTGCTATCCTCAGATAGTAGCATCGTTTGCTTTCGCCGAAAAGCCTTTTTGAAATCGGACACATTGGCTGGATTCACAACAAGTGTAGCTTTAATTTGCTGTCTTGCATGTTTGATTTAATGAAAGTTTGATTTTTATAGTAATTTATTAGAATTTGGCGCTCTGCATTTTCCCTGGCTTTTGGCCAGGTATCCCATAGAGGTTAAAGGTAACACTGTAAATACATTTGTTTATAATTATTTTAAAAAACACAATTATACAAATACCTGTTATTGAAATTACAAAGTAATTTGTTGAATATTAGGTTTCCACATTGTGTAAAAGCACTATTTTCCTATTGAGATAGATTATATAGAAAATTGTACACTGTCTCTTTAAGAACACGGTGAGTGAGGACATGCAAGAGATCAGTGATTCATTTATTGCTATGATCATTGATATATCGAAGAAGCTATTCATTTTCCTTTCTTTCTGTGTCCCCAAAATGTTCAATGTAGCCTACCAGTAAAGTTACCAGGTTGTTAGCTAGCTAGCTAACAACTTAGCTAGCTAGAAAAATATTTGAGCATATGCAACCAAAATGTTCACACTTTAGAGCCCTGCACACACACACACACCCACACACACACACACCCCTCGTAGTGTGAAAGGTGAGCACCCCTCCTCTGCCTGTGACCTTTCCCTCCCTCATTAGGTCAGTGTCAGCCACTAGAGAAAGGTGCCATGATGGAGCTTAATTAAACGATTTAAATGAAATCAAATCCATTTTTATTTGTCACATGCTTCGTAAACAACAGGTGTAGACTAGTGAAATGCTTACTTATGGGCCCTTCCCAAAAATACAGCTCCAGTCTAAACAAGGACAAGGCACCTCTCCTGACTGCCACTGGCCACACACACACGGTTAATTAGGGAATAGGGTGGCTGGCGCTAGAGGACTCCACTGTATGTGTCATATACAGGAGCACAGAGTGTGATGTTGATCCCCGCCTCTCCAAATCCTTTACAACTGCTTTCACATACTGTAGGTGTCACCACTGCTCTGCTCTGACGGGGACCATATATACTATATTGACTGAGTCAGACAGACAGACAGATCCTGGGGATTTCTCCAAATGCACTCTACAGTGCTCCGAGCACGGGAAAAAAATTCATTTGGAGCATGGAGGGCCCTTCTCAAATGCCGTACTCTGTTTGCATGCTTCAAAATATGTACATCGATGCAAGATTCAACGGAAAGTATGCAGAGAAAACAATGACGTTTCTTGAAAGCAATGTCGGATATTATTTGAGCTGAAGACAGAGTAAATACACTCCGACTTTGGAATGAATGTTGCCTATTCACATCTCATATGTTGCCTGAATATAATATTTTATATTGGCACGTTAATAAATACATGCCATGTTATTTTGGCATGTTCACCTGCCTACAATACCCACTGTGGTGTGCATAGATCGCAAGTCCATCGTACGTCTATAGGGCTAAATGGCTAGCTACTACTGTTCGTTAGCCAGATAACAATTCTTCATGGCTATCTACAGTGCCTTGCAAAACTATTCACCACCTTAGCATTTTTTCTACTTTGTTGCATTACAACCTGTAATTGAAATAGATTTTTATTTGGATTTCATGTAACGGATATACACAAAATAGTCCAAATTGATGAAGTGAAATGAAAAGTAGGTCAGAAGTTTACATACACTGACTGTGCCTTTAAACAGCTTGGAAAATTCCAGAAAATGATGTCATGGCTTCAGAAGCTTCTGATAGGCTAATTGACATCATTTGACATCATTTGAGTCAATTGGAGGTGTACCTGTGATGTATTTCAAGGCCTACCTTCAAACTCAGTGCCTCTGCTTGACATCATGGGAAAATCAAAAGAAATCAGCCAAGACCTCAGAAAAAAAATTGTAGACCTCCTCAAGTCTGGTTCATCCTTGGGAGCAATTTCCAAACGCCTGATGGTACCACGTTCATCTGTACAAACAATAGTACGCAAGTATAAACACCATAGGACCACGCAGCTGTCATACCCCTCAGGAAGTAGTCGTATTCTGTCTCCTAGAGATGAACGTACTTTGGTGAGAAAAGTGCAAAACAATCCCAGAACAACAGCAATGGACCTTGTGAATATGCTGGAGGAAACAGGTGCAAATGTATCTATATCCACAGTAAAAAAAAGAGTCCTATATCGACATAACCTTAAAGGCTGCTCAGCAAGAAAGGAGCCACTGCTCCAAAACAGCCATAAAAAAGCCAGACTATGGTTTGCAACTGCACATGGGGACAAAGATTGTACTTTTTGGAGAGATGTCCTCTGGTCTGATGAAACAAAAATAAAACTGTTTGGCCATAAAGACCATCGTTATGTTTGGAGGAAAAAGGGGAGGCTTGCAAGCCGAAGAACACCATCCCAAACGTGAAGCACGGGGGTGGCAGCATCATGTTGTGGGGGTGCTTCGCTGCAGGAGGGACTTGTGAACTTCACAAAATAGATGGCATCATGAGGCAGGGAAATTATGTGGATATATTGAAGCAACATCTCAAGACATCAGTCAGGAAGTTAAAGCTTGGTCGCAAATGGGTCTTCCAAATGGACAATGACCCCAAGCATACTTCCAGGTTGTGGCAAAATGGCTTAAGGACAGTTTAAGGGAATTTTTACTAGAGGGCCGCCCATCAAAACTCACAGACCAGGCAAGGAGGGCATTAATCAGAGGCGCAACAAAGAGAACAAAGATAACACTTAATGAAGGAGCTACAAAGCTCCACAGCAGAGATTGGAGTATCTGTCCATGGGACCACTTTAAGCAGTACACTCCACAGAGCTGGGCTTTACGGAAAAGTGGCCAGAAAAAAGCAAATGCGTTTGGTGTTTGACAAAAGGCATTTGGGAGACTCCCCCAAACTTATGTAAAAAGCTACTCTGGTCAGATGAGACTAAAATTGAGCTTTTTGGCCATCAAGGAAAATGCTGTCTGGCACAAACCCAACACCTCTCATCACCCCAAGAACACCATCCCCACAGCGAAGCATGGTGGTGACAGCATCATGCTGTAGGGATGTTTTTCATCGGCAGGGACTGGGAAACTGGTCAGAATTGAAGGAATGATGGAAGGTGCTAAATACAGGATTTTTTTTTAGGGAAACCTGTTGTTTCAATCTTTCAGAGATTAGAATTGGATGGAGGTTCACCTTCCAGCAGAAAAATGACCCTAAGCATACAGCTAAAGCAACACTCAAGTGGTTTAAGGGGAAACATTTAAATGTCTTGGAATGGCCCAATCAAATTGAGAATCTGTGGTATGACTTAAAGATTGCTGTACACCAACAGAAGCCATCCAACTTGAAGGAGCTGGAGCAGTTTTGCCTTGAAGAATGGGCAACAATTCCAGTGGCTAGATGTGACAAGCTTTTAGAGACATACCCCAAGATACTTGCAGTTATATTTTCTGCAAAAGGTGGCTCTACAAAGTATTGACTTTGGGGGGGTGAATAGTTATGCACGCTCAAGATTTCTGTTTTTTTTTGTGTTATTTCTTGTTTGTTTCACAATAATAATATTTTGCATCTTCAAAGTGGTAGGCATGTTGTGTAAATCAAATGATACAAACCCCCCCAAAATATATTTTAATTCCAGGTTGTAAGGCCACAAAATAGGAAAAATGTCAAGGGGGGTGAATACTTTCGCAAGCCACTGTAGCTAGCTACCCATGAAGAATAGACATCTACCTCACATAACATTAGTTTTAGGTCATTTTTGCCTGTTTAACTAGATGGCTAGCTAGATTATTATGATTCACATATAGCTAGCTGATAATTATGTCATAAAACGTTTTCTTTGTGAATATATTATTTTGTCTCAATTGTTGTACTTGTCCTTGCTGGAAGAAGGTTGAGTGAATGGGGAGGTGCAGCATTAGGTAATACAGTAGGGGGAGTGCGAGTGTTTCTCTAAAGTAATGTTTTATGCATTCTCCACACAAGATCGTACTCAAGAGAACGTCCTCTGAGAATGCACTTGGAGCGTGACAGTGCACGGTAGTATGCATATTGAGAAACACTCCTTGTCTTTCTCACTCATGAGTTCACTTCAGTCAATGGTAGTATATGGCTGGAATAGTAAGTGCATGTTCTTTCTAAAAAGGTTATTTTGAGAATGAGGCATGAAGCAATTCGGACTCTAGAAACAATACAACTAACAATATAAACACCAAATCCAACAAGTCCAGCACCTTGGCATTGAATACTACACACAGACCTCAGATAGGGTAGCCAGAGTGAACTGTATGATCCCTGTCTGCCAATGAGATATCCAATGAGGTCTACAGAAATCATCACGGCAGTTCTGATGCACCGTTTCCTACCTGCAGGCTGCCTGAATAAAGGGCACATTTTGTAGGCCTCAGACAGACTTCCTCTCTCTCCAACACTTAAAGGGCCAGTGTCGTTCCTAACCGGGATCCCAGTACCCCAACTTGGCCAGAAGGTTTGTATAATATAATATACTTTATGGGCAAGACCTCCTTTGGGACTTATTAAAAATGAAGAGTTTCTGGCAGTCTGGATACCAAAATCCACCCTCTCCCTTTTCCTTTTTCCTCTCTCACTATCCCTGCACAACTGGATTTGCAGAGTTGCGAAAGTGGAGGATGGAGGGAGGTGAGGGGAGGCTTAGATAGGGAGAAAGAGGGAAAATAAATTTGAGAAAGAAAGAAAGAGCAAGGAAGTTAGAGAGAGTTGCAAACATTACAGAACGCCAAAGGCAATGTGGTTGGACCTTAAAAGCCTAAACGAGACGTCTATAAATCGCAACAATGAAATAATTACCATATATTACTCCTACTAATGTAGAGTAAGGAGAGAGAGGTGAGGGAAGAGGCGAGAGCAGGAGCAGTTCTCTCAACCGTGTGGTTTCTGAGAGTTACTTTCAGGAACAGTATCACTTGCATGCTGTCAGTATTGTCAGAAATGAGCATACATGTTGTGGCCATTTTCAGCAACTAGTGCTTGAGAAATGCTCATAAAGAACTAAGTAACACATCTCCAATTAACAAACATACACCTCCTAATTGGATAGGCGATAGATGGGGGTTGAGCTACGTGTGGAAGGCTGAGACCTTTAAACCGGTCCTAGTCAGCCCAGTCTGATCCAGTTCCAGTTTAGCCAACCTATTTCAGATAGGGAGTACTACGGGCCTGGCTGGCAGGAAGGCTATTCTCAGGGGAGCAGGCGTCTGCTCCAAATCCAGAGGGGGGTAAGGCGCAAGGGGTGATTGCCAACCTTTCACTCAGGAGCACCACTGTCCCTATCTCCCCTCTGACCCTCCACAACGGAGGCACCAGTCCTTTGTTGACTAACTAGCTCATACACCTAATGGTATACCTAGTGACGACTGTGTGACTACTTGGGGAACCCCTGGCTGTTGTTGACCATCTCATGTCAGTGTTGCTGTGTCACCAGCTTCTGGAAACATTTTGGTAAGTACATAATACTAGGGATGCACTTTAGAGTCTTCGACCGCTACTCTTAACAAAGTGATTTTCGAAGAAACACAAAAAAGCATAGGTAGGAATTCTCTTGCGCTCACCCACGATGCACATACATTTCAGAAAGCCATTGTCGAATATGATCCAAGTGAAAATCAACTAGTAGGTTTATAAACATTTTTTTTTCAAGGACAAAGGGAGCTAGAGGGAACAGGAATCAGACGAGTAATTCACAGGCAATGAGAAAAAGGCAAATGTGGGACCTCCTAATAAAGAGCAGCTGTCTTTTCAGCATACCGAGACAAAGGTTTCCCCCTGTACGCCCCACGCACACAGACCTCCTGCTCCACTCCTCTCCAGGTCTCTGTGCTGTTTCTCAGGTCAGAGTCAGTAACCTATTGGCCATCAGGACCCAGGAGCACAGCAGAGCACAGCACCCCAAGCTCCTGCAAGAGAGAGGGGGAGGATGAGAGGGGGAAGGAGATGGGGAGGGAGACAGCTACCACATTCCCAAGACAATGGAGGGTCTGTGGAGCTGCCTGGACCTTTGAGGGGCCTGGGGTACGAAGAAAGAACGAGTGGCAGAGAGAAAGAATGAAGGAGGAGAGCGAGAAAAGGAAAGATAGAAGAGAGAGAGAAAGAGGGAGTAAACAGAGTAGAACGAGAGGGCAGAGGGAGAGACAGAGCAGGAGAGTGTGGACACAGGGGAGGAGGTGTAGGAGTGAGTGAGGGTTGGCACGGCTGTAGTATGGAACTGATAAGGATAAAATGGGATGAAAGAGAGCAGGGTAAAAAAAAAGGAGGGAGCTAGTTTTCAAGAATACAGGGTAGGAGAGCTGAGGAACAGAACATCTCTCTCGCTCCCTTTCTCTCACGTCGCCTGCCTGCCTACCTGTGCAGCCATTACAGAACTCTGGGAATACAAATTGTTCTGTGCGCCGCACCACCGAGCATACACACATGGTCATTTCAAATCCCTTTGTCATTAGCTGTCACTGAGGACTACATGAGTAAAAGGCAGGAGTTATTTGTGAGTGGCACTCCCATAAATCACGTCTCTGTCCATCCACCCTGGCCAGCGTCCCTTGGAGCACAGGGGAGAGACAAGCGACTGGCAGTAGAACCACGTTCCCTAGAAGAGTTCACTGGGCTGGCGGTGGGGCAGGCAGGCAGGCAAACACACACAGGTCAAACAGCCAGCACCCTGACATTTCCTGGGTTCCAACTGCCATTTGGGCACTATCTGGTAAATATTTACCTACCAAGATGATTGTAATGAGGGAGAGGGGATGTGAGAGGAAAAGAGAGGAGAGGAGAGAGAGGACATTGGTAAGATTTTCAGAGAGCACCTCTTAACATGCGTGTGCATGTTCGTGGGCTAACCTGCACCAGATTCACCATAAATAAATACACCCTAATAGAAACATTTCTCACCCTGCATAAAGCACACCACTATCATGCTTCCTCAGAGAGAATGAGTGAGAGAGGGGTCAGAGATCCCCCCCATTACTTTTGTTGTGAGAGGGGCTCCAGTAGCTGGCTAAGAAGCCCAGTAGACTCCTCAGCGGAGGGGATTCATAGGAGTGAAACATACTTATGGTTTACTCCTGTTTGGTTTGTTCTGAGCGGTTTCCTCAGTACTTCCCCCCCTAACAGCACCCCTCCTCCCAGCCAGCCACTCTCCCATCCGACCCCTGGGTCTTACCTCCCCAACCCCACAGGCTGTCCTGTAGCAGTGCTGCGACCCCCTCTCTGTGCCTCCTTTTCAACTTCTGGTTTTGATTTGGTAGCAACCACCCTTTGACCCTCTCTCTGTGACACTGTACATTGCTGTCAACTGGAAAGGGATGCTCAAACGCGTTTGCAGGCACAACTAGAGACGTTTACTCCTTCTAGGGTGTATGGATACACACCAACAAACAGGCAAAGACATGAGCCCACACACACACAGATCAACACAAGGGACCATATTCATAGCCACATGCTTCCCCCTTCTCAATTATTAGTCTAAATATGTCAGTGTTTACAGAGAGGCAGACCGCCCTGATCTCACACTCTCTCCCTCCTCCTCCTGCCTCTCGTTGCCTCTCCCTCCTCCTCCTGCCTCTCGTTGCCTCTCCCTCCTCCTCCTGCCTCTCGTTGCCTCTCCCTCCTCCTCCTGCCTCTCGTTGCCTCTCCCTCCTCCTCCTCCTCCTGCCTCTCGTTGCCTCTCCCTCCTCCTCCTTCCTCTCGTTGCCTCTCCCTCCTCCTCCTCCTCCTGCCTCTCGTTGCCTCTCCCTCCTCCTCCTCCTGCCTCTCGTTGCCTCTCCCTCCTCCTCCTGCCTCTCGTTGCCTCTCCCTCCTCCTTCTGCCTCTTATTGCCTCTCCCTCCTCATCCTGCCTCTCGTTGCCTCTCCCTCATCCTGCCTCTCGTTGCCTCTCCCTCCAGTCCCTTACTCTCCTCTCCTTCGCTCTCCCCCTCACTCTCCTCTCATCTCTCTTGCTCTCTTTTCTCCCTCTTTCATACAGTTTTCATTAGCTATGTTCACTTAGAGCTGAGGCGGCAGCCTGCCAAACTCCACATAAACACGGTGCACTGCATTTCACAGCCATTCCGCAGGTAATGCAAACACTGAAAAGATTTCAGCCACATCAACAGTCCACTGTATCTCAGTCAGAACCATTGCCTCTGTGCTTTGAATTTAATCTTGCAATTGAGAAAGTTTCCATGAACATGTGATCATGAAATGTAAGAAAAGTGGATCTTCCAGCGTTCTCTGGATCAAATGCAATAAATTGAAATGGAAACAATCGTAATGATATTAATTCAGGAGGAAAGCACACATTTTAGGGCTGCAAAAGTGTTTAGAACCAGAGTCAGTCCTTGGTTTCTGGCCTCACGTCACATCAGAACCATGGTGATATTTCAGAAGTCAAGGCTTCCATCTTTTCTTCTTCAATGAACGCAAGATCTTTCAGTCCAAACTCACAGCTAGCCACAGAATTGGCAGGTGCAGCACATATACCAGGGTTCCACAAAACTAGCAAAACCATCACCCAGAACGTTGGGTCTTTAACTTTGAAAGGGAGAGGCAGTGAGACCCCAGTAATCCAGTGAGTTTAGATCTGATCCTAGATGCTTCTCCAGATAAGGGTGTGTAAGAGGGATGGGGAGGAGGGACTCAGAGGGCTGATCTGAGGAGACGAGAGCAGGCCATTCACAAGCTACTGTTGTTGAAACGCACATAGGCCAACTAATGCTATGGAGACATCCCTTGTTTTACAGTCGGCAGGGGTCAGTTAGTGAAGAAACACACACGGAGGCGCACACACACACACACACACACACACACACACACACACACACACACACACACACACACACACACACACACACACACACACACACACACACACACACACACACACACACACACACACACACACACACACACAGAGATAACTGCTTGCGCTAGAAGGCACTTTGAGAGTACCATCTTACAGTACATTGAAACTGATGTATGAATCATATACTAGGCCTATATAAAATAACTTATCACAGCTTCTAAAATGACACCACAAGCCTCTTGGCTTCAGTCTGGCCAAGAACAGACATGGCCACTAGGACCTAGGGGAGATCCCTTATGGACACGCCCCCACACCCTTTAACACACAGTGCCCAAACTGCCTCCTTCTCCCTCTCTTTATGCTAATTCTGCATGTGAACATGAGCAGGTCGAAGAGTCCCTGGAGGAGAAATGGGGTCGTCTGCCTCCACTCTCCTACCCCCTCTTCACCCCCACCCCCCCTCCTCCCCCCAAGCCAATAGAGTCTGGGTGTCAGGCAGCTCACAGAAGCCGTTGTCATGGTGACAGCTCCTGTCTGTGCTCTGTCCCTCAGGCATCTCAGATCGAGAAAGCATCATGTTTACGATAGAGAGGAAGAGAGAGAGAGAGAGGAGAAAGAGAGGCAGAGAGAGGGAGCGCAGAGGAGAGAGAATCTGTGTGTGCTGGACAGAGGAGAGAAAGAAAGAAAAAGGAGGGGTTAGAGATGAGGGCAGAGAGAGGGAGAAAAACAGAACTGGAGAAAGATGTGAGGGACAGAGAGGGGAAGGAGGGGGTTGAAACTGTCCTTCTTTGACCAGCTATTGTTCTGCTGATCTGGGGTTTGGGAGGGCGGTGTGTGGGCTGGGTGGGGTAGGCCTCCCCGCTGGGGGGCTCACATGGCCTGGAGACACCCAGGCATCTCACACCCCTATTCCTGGCACCTCAACCCAATCTCTGACCTTTCCTCAACTCCAGCATACAGACAAGGCTGACCCAGTCACAGGACCAGTCACACTTTTATTCCTACTCTCTCCTTCTATCCCTCAGGGTCGCACATGGACCCCCTGCACATTTGCTCTGGATCGTGTAACAAGCACTAAACACCCGGCACCTGGTGTCGCCTAAAATAAAGTCGCCAGCCGCTGATCCGTGGCGTGACGACGACAGGCTGCTCAGTGGTGCTGTGTCAACGCCAGGGCTCCATCAGGAAGACTCCTCACCCACAGCCTGATACCACGGAACAACATCCCAGACACACACAGCACCAGGGGGAGGGACACACATGGCACTATCATATGGCAGCAACATCATATCCTAACCATGCCATAGCCATCATAGAACATACTAGCCAAGCCAGATATGAGCTAATAGCCGCTTGGCCATCTTCCTGGTCACCCATTATTTTAAAGAATGAAACGCACAGAGAATCTCACTGCAGATAGACTGCTGATAGGCACTTATCACAGCGGGAGGCCGTTCCTTCTCTTGCTAGAACTAAAGCGGTACCTGCTGTGTGCCGACCCAGTAGCAACAAACCTGCCCTTTCTATTTGTAGAATGGCAATGCTCGTCAGTGGCCAACAACATGACTTTGAGCCAATCAGAGAGCATGAACCCCCACGTGGGGGAGCCAACAGGAGTGATAACAAAAATGACATAACATTTTCACCTTACATTCTTATTTATCCAACTATCACAAGTGCACAGCATACAGAACCTATTTTGAGTGGGATTTCTCCTGCAGATCCTCAGCTGGTTGCTGCTGGAGTAAAACGGGGCTTTTATAAGCTCATTCATTGCTCAACAATTGAAAACGCAATTGCGTGTTAAAAACAGTTATGTGCACGATTAAAAAGAGCTTCTACTAGTAATTGAAGCTCGCCTCCGACTCACCATTCATGTGCAGGCAACAGGCTATCAACGCGTCACACACCACTTTACAATGTGAGCTGGAAGCCGTATGCATTTAGAAAATATACTTACCGAATGACATTTTATTTTCGTGTCAAATCGCCAGTTGGCAACCCATCCCTTATGGGATTAATTAACACATTTACAAACATTACAATAATTCACCATGGTAATTCAATGATAATTCTTCTTCCAGAGTACTCTGCATTGCCCATCACATAAAGAGTGAAAAAAAGACAATACATCAATACATAATAGTCAATAAGGTTATCCAAACAATAATTACATCCCTATCCTTAATTGTTTGAAACCTTCATGTTTTATTTCCTATTATGAGGCATGTCTTACCCTTGCTTCAAAGTAGCCTATAGGCAAAACCTCACCATGGAAACGTGAATATCTTTCATAAAGACTTCATAGGCGACGTGTGACTTTGGGGAAGCTTACAATTTATCCAACCATTTCTACTGTTCTGTGTACCAGTTATGGTTTTCAAAATGCGCATTTTCATGGAACAGTTTCATTTCAATAATAACGTTTTTGTTTCTCAAAAGCTTTGTCACATGGTTAATCGTAAAAATATGAATTTAAATGATAAAAAAATCTAAAAAGTTAAGTCAACTAATGTGAAATCCCCAGCCTCTGCCATAGACACATTGATACACCATGATCCAACGGTGGCTAAAGAAATGAGCGCATGGACCTCGTAGCGTATAGGTCAATGCAGCAGTAGGCCTAGAACTTCCATTGCTCTTTCACACTGAGGATGGCCGATTATTGAGGGGGAGATTGTTGGAAAGATTTTTCAAAATAGCTTACTCTGACACACTATATTTTGAATATATTATCATTCGCAATGGATGTTCAAAAAACCCTTTCCTACATATCACCACACAGCAGGCTAGGTACTTCTATGCCTGCTCAGGCGCGTGCAATACCTCAACATTATCAGAACTCCCTCAACATTATCAGCACCGAAAAACCACGCACCTGCTCATTGATCACATGGGAGCACTCCAAACAAAAGACGATGAAAATATTTTAAAATCTTGTAAATGATGGTTAAGAAATAAACCAAAACATGATTCTAACAAGTGTAGCAAGTTGTGAACTCTGGAAATAAAATGTTTCCACTCCAAGAATGAGAACAGTAAACTATTAATACAGGAAAGGGCACATGCAGTAGCCCTTTCCTGCAGTCAATGACCAAAAGTGCCCTCTTTGCCCTCATGGGAGGATGGTTATTTAAAAAAAGAACAAAAATCAGGTGTTTCTATATCAAACGGTTTTGTTATACTGTATTTCAGTCTTCTGTGATGTACAGTGGCAGGAAAACGTATGTGAACCCTTTGGAAATACCTGGATTTCTGCATAAATTGGTCATAAAATTTGACACAACAATAGACAAACATAGTCTGCTTAAACTAATAACACAAAAACAATTATACGTTTTCGTGTCTTTATTGAACACACCGTATAAACATTCACAGTGCAGGGTGGGAAAAGTATGTGAATCCTTGGATTTAATTACTGGTTGACCCTCCTTTGGCAGCAATAACCTCAACCAAACGTTTTCTGTAGTTGCGGATCAGACCTGCACAACGGTCAGGAGGAATTTTGGTCTTCACAAAACTGTTTCAGATCAGCAATATCCTTCGGATGTCTGGTGTGAACTGCTCTCGAAGTCATGCCACAGCATCTCAAGCGGGTTGACGTCAGGACTCTGACTGGGCCACTCCAGAAGGCGTATTTTCTTCTGTTGAAGAAATTCTATTGTTGATTTACCTCTGTTGCATGACCCAACTTCTGTTGAGCAATTGGCTTCTGTTGAGAAAAAGTCTTGCTAAACTTGGGAATTCATTTTTCCGTCGATGATCGCAAGCTGTCCAGGCCCTGAGACAGCAAAGCGTCTCTCAACCATGATGCTCTCTCCACCATACTTTACAGTTGGGATGAGGTTTTGATGTTGGTGTGCTGTGCCTTTTTTTCTCCACATACAATTTAAATCAGAAGTTTACATACACCTAAGCCAAATACATTTAAACTCACTTTTTCCACAATTCCTGACATTTAATCCTAGTAAAAATGCTCTGTCTTAGGTCAGTTAGGATCACTTTATTTTATTTTAAGAATGTGAAATGTCAGAATAATAGTAGAGAGAATCATTTATTTCAGCTTTTCATCACAATCCCAGTGGGTCAAAAGTTTACATACACTCAATTAGTATTTGGTAGCATTGCCTTTAAATTGTTTAACTTGGGTCAAACATTTCAGGTAGCCTTTCACAAGCTTCCCACAATAAGTTGGGTGAAATTTGGCCCATTCCTCTTGACAGAGCTGGTGTAACTGAGTCAGGTTTGTAGGCCTCCTTGTCGCACATGCTTTTTCAGTTCGGCCCACAAATGTTTAATAGGATTGAGGTCATGGCTTTGTGATGGTCACTCCAATAACTTGACTTTGCTGTCCTTAAGCCAGTTTTCCACAACTTTGTAAGTATGCTTGGGGTCATTGTCCATTTGGAAGACCCATTAGCAACCAAGCTTTAACTGATGTCTTGAGATGTTGCTCCTCATGATGCCAATTATTAAGTTCTGCTTTTCTGATGTATCAAATACTTATGTCATGCAATAAAATTGAAATTAATTACTTAAAAATCATACAATGGGATTTTCTGGATTTTTGTTTTAGATTCCGTCTCTCAAAGTTGAAGTGTACCTATGATAAAAATTACAGACCTCTACATGCTTTGCAAGTAGGAAAACCTGCGAAATCGCAGTGTATCAAATACTTGTTCTCCCCACTGTAGATACTTTGTACCGGTTTCCTTCAGCATCTTTACAAGGTCCTTTGCTATTGATCTGGGATTGATTTGCACTTTTCGCACCAAAGTATGTTCATCTCTTGGAGACAGAACGCGTCTTCTTCCTGAGCGGTATGACGGCTGCGTGGTCCCATTGTGTTTATACTTGCATACTATTGTTTGTACAGATGAACGTGGTACGTTCAGGTGTTTGGAAATTGCTTCCAAGGATGAACCAGACTTATGGAGGTCTACAATATTTTTTTCTGAGGCCTTGGCTGATTTCTTTTCATTTTCCAATGATGTCAAGCAAAGTGGCACTGAGTTTGAAGGTAGGCATTGAAATACATCCACAGGTACACCTCCAATTGACTCTAATGATGTCAATTAGCCTATCAGAAGTTTCTAAAACCATGACATCATTTTCTGGAATTTTCCAAGCTGTTTAAAGGCACAGTCAAATTAGTGTATGAAAACCTTTGACCAACTGGAATTGTGATACAGTGAATTATAAGTGAAATAATCTGTCGGTAAACAATTGTTGGAAAAATGACTTGTGTCATGCACAAAGTACATGTCCTACCCGACTTGCCAAAACTATAGTTTGTTAACAAGAAATTTGTGGAGTGGTTGAAAAATGAGTTTTAATGACTCCAACCTATGTGTATGTAAACTTCCGACTTCAACTGTTTATTGATTGCAATTATTCCCAAATGAGGGAGTGTTCATGTGCAAAGGATTAGCATTTCAATGAATATAATGATAGTAGTACTGTGTAGTGAGCCCTCTGTTATTTTCCGCCTTTTCAGTCCACACCCACTTCCCTTTGTCCACCAAGCAGTCATTATGGCCTTGCCCACTAGGGAACCTCCCCTATCATTTCCTTGTAACCATAACTGTTGTTTGTTTATGCATTTCTGTGACCATTTAGTTAGTTAGTAAATAAATTATTACGACAATTGGTGTTTGTATGATTCATAGTAAAGGGTGGGTTCGTGCAGATAACCAATTTACAATGTTTGGAATTAAACTAACATGAAGTAAAGAATAATTAATGAATTAGAAGACTAATTGATCAGATATTCAAATATCTGAATAGTTATATTAGGAACATTTTACTTTATAATCTGAAGATTTTCCTTGGTGCCCCGACTTCCTAGTTAATTACATTTACATGATTTGTTTAACCTGTTAAGTCGACCCTCTACTTTTTCGAACATTCTGTTAAAAATTGCGCAACATTTCAGCGCCCTGCTACTCAGGCCAGGAATATAGTATATGCATATGATTAGTATGTGTGGATAGAAAACACTCAGACGTTTATAAAACTGGTTAAATCACGGCTGTGACTATAACAGAACGTGCGTTTCATCGAAAAGTGCAGGAATATCTGACCACTGAAAATGGAAAAGAATATCCATCCGCGACTTCAAGGAATTGTTCAAAGTGAATCGAATGAAATGAGGCCGAGGTTGCAGTGCCTACAGCTTCCACACGTTGTCTAGAGTCTTGTCATTTGATTCGCAATTGATTCTTGGTCTAACCGAATCAAGGGAATCGATTCCCTCCGGTCTCCGACCGGATGTTTTGGTCGAGCTCTCTCCAATACATTTTTTCGAAACAGACACCTATAGAATTGACATCGCCTCCTGATGAATTTTATCGCTTATTAACGTGTACTAATACCTAAAGTTGCATTACAAAAGTATTTCGAAGTGTTTTGTGAAAGTTTATCGTCGACTTTTTGAATTTAAAAAAATGACGTTACGTTATGAAACGCTATTTTTTTTCGTTTATCACACAGTCTTCATAGATCGATATCTAGGCTATATATGGACTGATTTAATCGAAAAAAAAAGACCCAATAGTGATTATGGGACATCTAGGAGTGCCAACAAAGAAGATGGTCAAAGGTAATGAATGTTTTATATTTTATTTGTGCGGTTTGTGTAGCGACGACTATGCTAATTATTTTGTTTACGTCCCCTGCGGGTCTTTTGGGGTGTTACATGCTATCAGATAATAGCTTCTCATGCTTTCGCCGAGAAGCATTTTAAAAATCTGACTTGTTGCCTGGATTCACAACGAGTGTAGCTTTAATTCAATACCCTGCATGTGTATTTTAATGAACGTTTGAGTTTTAACTAATACTATTAGCATTTAGCGTAGCGCATTTGCATTTCCAGAGCTCTAGATGGGACGCCTGCGTGCCAGGTAGGACCAAGAGGTTAATCATGTAATAATAATTACAGAGAATTGATTTGATAAAATAACAGTCTTCACTTTAATGATGCCAAAGACACAACACCAGCGTGTGTGTGTGTGTGTGTGTGTGTGTGTGTGTGTGTGTGTGTGTGTGTGTGTGTGTGTGTGTGTGTGTGTGTGTGTGTGTGTGTGTGTGTGTGTGTGTGCACGTGCGTGTGTAGGCTGCCTGGCCCTCACCTGCAAAGCATAGGCGTGACTCAGAAATTAATGAGAGGTTTTTAATTGGAGAAGAATGGATTCACTTTTCAATGATAGTTAAGGATTCTTTTGGTTACAACCGCTGGTGCTAGCTAGTGAATATGCGAACATTAGCAAGCTAGCTAAACAATTGGCTATGGGCTGGCACTATCAGTATGGGATTATGAAGAGTGAATTAAATTGTATATTGTACCAAAGGCGTTTTACAAAATAGCAACATTTGCGCAGCTCGCTAGCTAATATTGAAATCTAGACCATAAACTAAGCAACACAGAGACATGCATTACCAAACAATGCTACCGCCACCTTCAGGATTGGAGTATTTTAACAATGCTGAGTGGCTGACAACTTCTAGCTCTTTGCTGTGTGAACACAAAAGAGCTTGACTGCCGAAGTACTGTCAGCAGGCAAACGTTAACAATCCTACCTTTGTGTCTGAGCTATAAGCTATCGTAATGGTGATATTATTGCAAAGTTGAAAGGGAACAGAGCTCCAACATGCAGTCAAACTAGGGAACTACATTACCAAAAATTCACGCTGCTTGTTAGTCATCCACTGCTACAGTATCGCTGCCATCGTCAAGGATATGCCTCTTTCCTTGGCAAAGCTTATCCGAGGCGTTACTTGTAATGTAAACTATTATAGAGGCACATTACCCCCACAGGAACCCCTTCTGAAGTTGGAGGTTAGCTAAGCTCCTTTTCATAAAATCAGAACAGAACTGGACAAGTACCAGTTGGAAGCTAATCCCTTTTGGCGACCGGACTCCTCCCCTGAAATGGCATAGCGGGGTGCCGCTGATGAAAGAGGGAGTGATACGAAGCACATGAAAGGCTGGAGAGGCTGGGGCGCAGCTGCGTTTAGCCAGCATTGTGTTGTGCCACTGTACAATATGCTAGTTAAATCATTAAAATGGTACAATATGCTTCAAGTCATTTTGTTATTTGGAGAAGGGCAGCCATCCAACACGTACCTGGAAACGAGCCTCTGTTGTGAATGTTAAACGCCACCTGATACAGCTATTAAGACAGACCTCAGTCTACAGGAACACATGTTCTACTACTGCGGTGGTTGTTACCACCAAAATGACAAAAATAAAAAGCTCAAACCTCGGTTCACATCAACATAATCATTTATAAAAGTAACAATTAAAAGTAAAAATTTGACTAATGGTGGAATTAGAATGATTCTGACAAGACAGAAAAATGTGATATTGATGTTTAAAAATATATTTGTTTATCCATCTGTTTTCATATCTACTTTGATATGCTGTGTTTAATTATCGGTGTTGTAATATCTGAGCAACGTACAATCACAGACGTAAGACAACTTGATAACAGATAGATACAGATTAATGGCAATGTAGCATTAATATTCCATCTCTTAACCCCCAACCCAACACTCCCCTAGCTGTCATGTGCCTGCCTGCCACCCACCCTCCCACTGTATGTGTGTGAGTGTGTGGGTGCGTGAGTGCATGCGTGCGCCTGTGTGTGTTGCGGCTTCACCTGGTCCAAACAGGAACAATACTCTAAACAAAGGCCTTCCCCTCATGCAGCCCTGCAGCCTCAAGGAAAAATAGAGAGAAATCCCTTGGTGGGACGGCCAGATTAAACTGCCAATGTAATCGGCTTGGCTTTCACCTTCTTGTCCTCAACCGAAGAGAGTGGGAGAGAGGACTGGAGGGAAAGAGGGACGCAGGGAGAGAGGACTGGAGGGAAAGAGGGACGCAGGGAGAGAGGGCTGGAGGGAAAGAGATACGCAGGGAGAGAGGGCTGGAGGGAAAGAGGGACGCAGGGAGAGAGGGCTGGAGGGAAAGAGGGACGCAGGGAGAGAGGACTGGAGGGAAAGAGGGACGCAGGGAGAGAGGACTGGAGGGGAGGGAGAGGACTGGAGGGAAAGAGGGACGCAGGGAGAGAGGACTGGAGGGAAAGAGGGACGGAGGGAGAGAGGGACGGAGGGAAAGAGGGACGCAGGGAGAGAGGGACGGAGGGAAAGAGGGACGCAGGGAGAGAGGGACGGAGGGAAAGAGGGACGCAGGGAGAGAGGACTGGAGGGAAAGAGGGACGCAGGGAGAGAGGGACGGAGGGACAGAGGGACGCAGGGAGAGAAGGACGGAGGGAAAGAGGGACGCAGGGAGAGAGGACTGGAGGGAAAGAGGGACGCAGGGAGAGAGGGCTGGTGGGAAAGAGGGACGCAGGGAGAGAGGGCTGGAGGGAAAGAGGGACGCAGGGAGAGAGGGACGGAGGGAAAGAGGGACGCAGGGAGAGAGGGACGGAGGGAAAGAGGGACGAAGGGAGAGAGGACTGGAGGGAAAGAGGGACGCAGGGAGAGAGGGACGGAGGGAAAGAGGGACGCAGGGAGAGAGGGACGGAGGGAAAGAGGGACGCAGGGAGAGAGGGACGGAGGGAAAGAGGGACGCAGGGAGAGAGGGCTGGAGGGAAAGAGGGACGCAGGGAGAGAGGGCTGGAGGGAAAGAGGGACGCAGGGAGAGAGGGCTGGAGGGAAAGAGGGACGCAGGGAGAGGGCTGGAGGGAAAGAGGGACGCAGGGAGAGAGGGCTGGAGGGAAAGAGGGACGCAGGGAGAGAGGGCTGGAGGGAAAGAGGGACGCAGGGAGAGAGGGCTGGAGGGAAAGAGGGACGCAGGGAGAGAGGGCTGAAGGGAAAGAGGGACGCAGGGAGAGAGGGCTGGAGGGAAAGAGGGACGCAGGGAGAGAGGGACGGAGGGAAAGAGGGACGCAGGGAGAGAGGGACGGAGGGAAAGAGGGACGCAGGGAGAGAGGACTGGAGGGAAAGAGGGACGCAGGGAGAGAGGGATGGAGGGAAAGAGGGACGCAGGGAGAGAGGGACGGAGGGAAAGAGGGACGCAGGGAGAGAGGGCTGGAGGGAAAGAGGGACGCAGGGAGAGAGGACTGGAGGGGAAGAGGGACGCAGGGAGAGAGGACTGGAGGGAAAGAGGGACGCAGGGAGAGAGGGACGGAGGGAAAGAGGACTGGAGGGAAAGAGGGACGCAGGGAGAGAGGGGACGGAGGGAAAGAGGGACGCAGGGAGAGAGGGCTGGAGGGAAAGAGGGACGCAGGGAGAGAGGGACGGAGGGCGAACAAGAGCGAGATGGAGGTGGAGAGAGAGAAGAGGTGGAGAAAGGGGTGAGGAAGCGAGAAGAAGCAGGAGGGAAGAGGAATAGTGAGATGGAGAGGAGAGGGAGGTAAATGACAATAAGGGCACAGAGAAAAACAGAAGAACATTTTTTTCACTCACGGCAGAATTTGAAGAGCTTCAAAATAATGAATGCTGTAAAAGACATATGAAGGGAGTGTAGAAGAGAGACAGCAAGAGGAACGCTGGAAACGGAGGGTAAGAATGTAACAGTTGCAGACCATGTAATAATATCCATCGCAGCATTGAAACCTGATGTGGGCCCTTAGCAAGGATTGTCTATTCTTATAGCGAATTGCACAACAATATACACTGTAACCAGTGCCACTCAATAAACATATAGTCTAGACAATCTCAATGAACATAGTCTAGATAATCTCAATAAACATAGTTTAGATAATCTCAATAAACATAGTTTGGACGAAGATGATTTATTTAATGAGTCTGACGCAAAGGATATACTGCTTTGTCAAGGCCCAAATCCCTGTCATCAGCGTTAAGAAAAGACAAAAAAAAGGGGGAGGAGGGCAGGGTGCCTTGTAAGAATTCACTGACGAGTAGGTAAACCACCACCACCTTCCCTATTATTGGCCAACGTGCAATCATTGGAAAACAAACTGGACGATCTACGATTAAGAGTACGCTACCAACGGGACATTAAAAACGAATATCTTATGTTTCACCGAGACGTGGCTGTACAATGACACAGATAATATAGAGCTGGCTGCCTTCTCAGTGCATTGGCAGGTCAGTGCAGCTACGTCTGACAAGACGAGAGGCGGGGGTGTGTGTATTTGTCAAAAACTGCTGGTGCGCGATGTCTAACATTAAAGAAGTCTCAAGGTATTGCTCGCCTGAGACCGAATACCTCATGTTAACTTCTTGGTGACTGGGGGGCAGTATTGAGTAGCTTGGAGGAATAAGGTGCCCAGAGGCGCCCAGAGTAAACTGCCTGCTACTCAGCCATATAATCTAGTATATGCATATATGGATAGAAACCACTCTGAAGTTTCTAAAACTGTTTGAATGGTGTCTGGGTATAACAAAACTCATATGGCAGGTGAAAACCTGAGAAAAATCCAACCAGGAAGTGGGAAATCGGAATGTTGTAGGTTTTCAACTCATAGCCTATCAAAGATACAGTGGGATATTGGTCATATTGCACTTCCTAAGGCTTCCACTAGATGTCAACAGTCTTTAGAACCTTGTTTGATGCTTCTACTGTGAAGTGGGGGAATATGAGAGGGGATTGAGCCAGGTGTCTGGCAGATTGCCACGAGCTCGTGACGCACGATCATGTGAAAGTTAGCTTGCGTTCCATTGCTTTTCTTTTGACAAAGGAATTCTCCGGTTGGAACATTATTGAAGATTTATGATAAAAACATCCTAAAGATTGATTCTATACTTCGTTTGACATGTTTCTACGACCTGTAATATAACTTTTTTGTCTTTTCGTCTGACCTTTCTGCTGGATTTGCACGCGCGTTTGGATTTGTTTACCAAATGCCCTAACAAAACCACTTGGACATAAATGATGAACTTCATCAAATTTATTATGGAACTGGGATTCCTGGGAGTGGATTCTGATGAAGATCATCAAAGGTAAGTGGATATTTATAGTGTTATCTCTGACTTCTGTTGAATGCACAATATGGCGGATATATTTTTGGCTTGTTTGGTCTCAGAGCCGTACTCAGATTATTGCATGGTATGCTTTTTCCATAAAGTTTTTTAAAAATCTGACACTGGTTGCATTAAGAATAAGTTTATCTAAAGTTTCATGTATAATAGTTGTATCTTTTATCAATGTTTATTTTGAGTATTTCTGTAAATTGATGTGGCTCTCGGCAAAATCACTGCATGTTTTGGAACTACTGAACATAACACGCCAATGTATACCGATATTTTTTTATATAAATATGCACTTTATCGAACAAAACATACATCTATTGTGTAACATGAAGTCATGTGAGTGTCAACTGATGAAGATCAAAGGTTAGTGATTCATTTGATCTATATTTCTGCTTTTTGTGACTCCTCTCTTTGGCTGGAAAAATGGCTGTGTTTTTCTGTGACTTGGTGGTGACCTAACATAATCGTTTGTGGTGCTTTTGCTGTAAAGCCTTTTTGAAATCAGACACTGTGGATGGATTAATGATAATTTTATCTTTAAAATGGTGTAAAATACTTGTATGCTTGAGGAATGTTAATTGTGAGATTTTTGTTGCTTTGAATTTGGCGCCCTGCACTTCCACTGGCTGTTGGCAGGGTGGGACGCTACCGTCCCGAATATCCCAGAGAGGTTCAACTGTAGACCACACCATCTGTTCATTGACTTTAATTTCTTACAATTTAACCTTTATGTAACGTGACAAGTAAGGAAAGAACTAAATCTTATTTACAATGACGGCCTAACTCGGCCAAACCCTAACCCGGACGGCGCTGGGCCAATTGTGGGACGCCCTATGGGATTCCCAATGATGGCAGGTTGTGATACAGCCAGTATTCGAACCAGGGCCTGTAGTGACACCTCCAGCACTGAGATAATGCCTTAGGCTATTGCGCTACCCGGGAGCCTGAGTGGGCACCATGGTTCATCACCATAGTGTCCATAAAGCTCATCACTTAGCTAAGGACCCTGGGACTAAACACCTCCCTCTGCAACTGGATCCTGGACTTCCTGACGGGTTTCCTCCAGGTGGTAAGGGTAGGCATCAACACATCTGCCATGCTGATCTTCAACACGGGGGCTCCTCAGGGGTGGGTGCTTAGTCCCCTCCTGTACTTCCTGTTCACCCACGACTGCATATCCAAGCACGACTCCAACACCATCATTAAGTTGACGACACAACAGTGGTGGGCCTGATCACTGACAACGATGAGACAGCCTATAGGGAGGTCAGAGACTGGGCAGTGTGGTGCCAGGAGAACAACCTCTCCCTTAATGTGAGCAAGACAAAGGAGCGGATTATGGAATATAGGAAAAGGAGGACCGAACAGGCCTCCATTAACATCGACAGGGCTTAAGTGGAGTTAAGTTCCTTGGTGTCCACATCACTAACAAACTATCATGGTCCAAACACACCAAGACAGTTATGAAGAGGCCATGGAAGCACCTATTCCACTTCAGGAAACTGAAAAGATTTGGCAATGGTCCACAGATCCTAAACAATTTCTACAGCTGCACCATCGAGAGCATCCTGACCGGTTGCATCACCGCCTGGTATGGCAACTGCTCGGCATCTGACCGTAAGGCGCTACAGAGGGTAGTGCATATGGCCCAGTACATCACCGGGGCCAACTTCCTGACATATACTAGGCGGTGTCAGAGGAAGGCCCCCAAAAAATTGTCAAAGACTCCAATCACCCAAGTCATAGACTGTTCTCTCTGCTACCGCACGGCATGCGGTACCGGAGTGCCAAGTCTAGGACCAAAACGTTCCTTAAGAGCTTCTACCCCCAAGCCATAAGACTGAACAATGAATAAAAAAAAATTGTAATGGAAACGGCGCTCCACCAAACTGGAAGTATTCAGAATAGCTTGGAAAGACAGTAACGTGCAATATCGAAGAGCCCTCACTGCTGCTCGATCAGCCTACTTTTCCAACCTGATCAACAAAACAATCCAACATTTATTTCTGATACTGTTTCAAAGCTAACTAAAAAGCAGCATCCCCAAAGTTAGGATGGCCTTCACTTCAGCAATGAATTCATGAACTTGGACAAAAAGATCATTATCATTAGAAAGCAAATGACTGAATCGGTGTAATTCTGAGTTTTGTAGTTGTCATGAGTCTGCACAAGACCTCGGATCAATGGAGACACTCAAGTTTTTTAATCCTGTATCCCTCGAGACATTCACGAAAATAGTAATGGCCTCTAAAACCTTTCAGCTGCCTACTGGACCCGATTCCAACTAAACTACTGAAAGAGTTGCTTCTTGTGCTTGGCCCTCCTATGTTGAACATAATAAGCGGCTATCTATCCTTCGGATGTGTACCAAACTCACTAAAAGTGGCAGTAATAAACCCTCTGCTGAAAAAGCCAAACCTTGACCCAACTCTTTTAAATAATAAATAAAAATCATCCCCTTCCTGAAGACAAATAATGTACACGAAATGCTCCAGTCTGGGTTTAGAGCCCATCACAGTACTGACACTGCACTCGTGAAGGCGGTATATTACCTTATAATGGCATAAGACCAAGGCTCTGCATCTGTCCTCGTGCCCCTAAACCTTAGTGCTGCTTTTGACACCATCAATCACCACATTATTTTGGAAAGACTGGAAACCCTAATTGGTCTACAGGGACAAGTTCTTGCATGGCTTAGAGCTCATCTGTCAGAAATGTATCGGTGGATGGTTTGTCCTCTGACAAATCAATGGTAAGTGTCGATGTTCAAGGTTCCATTTTAGGACCACTATGGTTTTCACTATATATTCTACCACTTGGTGATATAATTTGGAATTTGGGACACAATGTCAAATTTCCCTGCTATGCAGACAACACACAGCTGTACATTTCGATGAAACATGGTGAAGCCCCAAACATGACCTACCCTGGAAGCCTGTGTTTCAGACTTAAGGAAGTGGATGACGACAAATGTTTTCCTTTCAAACTTGAAACTATCAAAATAAAGAGAGTCGCAAACTCCATATATAAACTCACAGTTATTTATGGGTATTTACCAACGTTTCGGCATCACTGTTCCTTCTTCAGGGTAATGACATGACTACTTGAACCAGGTTATGTAGACAAACGATGCAAATAGTGAGGGGTGTGTCATAATGATTCAGTTAATTAGAATGAATTAGTGAAACTTAAAAAACAACAGTTTATGGTATATTAGGCTATTGGTTTTTTTTTGTGTTTTTTTACCTTTATTTTACTAGGCAAGTCAGTTAAGAACAAATTCTTATTTTCAATGGCGGCCTAGGAACAGTGGGTTAACTGCCTGTTCAGGGGCAGAAGATTTGTACCTTGTCAGCTCGGGGATTTGAACTTGTAACCTTCCAATTACTAGTCCAATGCTCTAACCACAAGGCTACCCTGCCACCCCCACTCTCTGACTACCTGGATAAAGCACTCAGTAAGATTCAGTTCGTTCTCAATACGGTGGCAAGAAAAATAAATAGTTGCTGTAAAACGATGCCCAGAGGCCGTGATCGTTATAGTGCTGGCTTAAATTATTTTTGAACCACCTACAAAATGTTAGAGCTAACACGTGTGGGCTCCTTACTTCCTGTTGACAAACTGTTGCTACAATTTCTCTTCTTAAAAATGTGATTTTAAACCAAACCTTAACCCTAAATATAACCACACTGCTAACCTTATTCCTAACCCCAACCTTAAATTAAGACCAAGGAAGACATTTTAGTTTTAATGATTTTTTACGGAATTTTGACTAGTGGAAACCGGCTACTGTGGCTTACTACCAGTCAGCAATGCACTTCGAGTGTTGGGAGATGTCGGATGGGCTAATACCAGTGAAATGTTAAGAAAATAGCTATATTAGTCTGATGAGTGGATGACATGGATAGCTGAAATGTCAACACAGCTGGGACTCGTCGTCATTTCTGGAGACATGTTATAGCAAGAGTGGAGTTAGCTAGCAAGTAGCAGTTGCTCCCTAACTACCCAAGTTTGGCTGGTAAGCTGGTTTGGTCATTTATTGGTGCAGGGACTAGGTTAGCTAGCCTCTCGCGTCGCCTATAAAACTCCAGCATTACCGCTAAACTCTGTATTCATCCCTGGTCATTCATTTCCATTGCAGAAGAGAGAGGAGAGTGAATGTTCCTTTGCCTTGTCGTAGCTACCGTTAGCTCTGCTCTGTAGTGATTAGCGAAACTACCCTGACTTTTTCTGATTTGTTTACAGATCACAGAGTGTTGTCTGTGCCTGAGAACATATGGGCTGTGCACTCAGAGGAAGACATGCCAATATTTATAATAGAGCCTGAAGTCGGTGTTCGGGGTTTGGAAGAAAACAAGCATTTCCACACTAGGGCAGGAATTAGGTTGAAATAGTGACGGCAACTTCCTCTGGGGGGGTCCTTTAATGTTTCTAGGTAGGAAGTGATAGTCCCCTATAGCATGTTATAAAAATGCCACTTTGGAAAATCCCCTCAAAGTAAAGCTGTTTGTGAGTATAGTAGGGGGCACCTACAGACTGACACCAATGGGTGCCTTTTATGTTGAAATGAGCCACGTCAAGTGACCCCGACAACACTTTTCTGAACGTCAATTTCAAATCGGAGTGATGGAAACACACTACAGCACATGGAGATGTGCAGGGCTGTTTGTCGTGTGGAGTGGATAAGGGCTGGTGTGTTGAGGGGTTCTCACCCCCTGCACACACACACACACACACACACACACACACACACACACACACACACACACACACACACACACAGAGGTTAGGGATTGATGGGTTCAGGAAAGGACTCTTCAGCTCGGGAAGTCCATTCTGGGTCAGTCACAGTCCACAGACACTGGCCTCGGTATGGGCACCGTCAGCACGTGCTCAGAGGGCCACCACCTCATCCCCACACTTACACTCTCCACACAACGCCTCACAGCAGTCAAGAGACACAGACCACTTTTTTCATTTTTCATATTGTATATATTTTTACCAGAAAGCTTATAATCAAACCATTCCACACACAGGCTGACACACACACCGACACACGTCAGTAAAGCAGTGACAGGCATTATTGGGCAATACAGGGCAGATACCTCTAGGCAGAGGGATAAGGAGGGGCTGGAGGGGTGAGGAGGGATAAGGAGGAGCTGGAGGGGTGAGGAGGGATAAGGAGGAGGTGAGGGGTGAGGAGGGGGTGAGGAGGGATAAGGAGGGGGTGAGGAGGGATAAGGAGGGGGTGAGGGGGTGAGGAGGGATAAGGAGGGGTGAGGAGGGATAAAGAGGGGTGAGGGATAAGGAGGGGTGAGGGGTGAGGAGGGATAAGGAGGGGGTGAGGGGTGAGGAGGGATAAGGAGGGGTGAGGGGGGATAAGGAGGGGGTGAGGAGGGATAAGGAGGGGTGCATACAACACACACATTCCAGTTTGGAGAGGGAGTGTGTGTCTGCGTCCGGGCTGCATGAGGCCGTTTCTGACGGAAGCCATTACAACAAATAATTGAATGCCAAATGAAGACAAATGGTATGATTGCACTGCGAGCACAGCAGTCAATCCCCCATCTTGGCGGTTCCCATTCAAACGCATTGATCAGCTTTAGAGCCTAAGTTGCTGGCCAGGAAACTAAATGGTGGCGATCAATGCTTTTTAACAGATTATTAACTGTTGACTGGTTCTTCCAGGGTTTAAAATAAAAAGGAATGGAGAGAAATAAGCTAATAAAATAATGAAATGAAAACAAATGAAATTGGAATCTGTTCCTGTGGATCACTGATGATGAATGGGATAGGAAAGCACACTGAGGCAGGACAGAGTGTGTGCGCTCCTGTGGTTCCCTCTGTGCCTGTTTTTCCACAAATTCTGCAGGTTTACAAATACAAAATTGGATTAGAAGCTAGGCTCTGTCCTTGAGTCAGCATCGACACACTGCATGTGGAGCGAGAGAAGAAGTGTGCCGGTTCGATACTGTTTAAAGACTCTTACTAACCACAGTTTAGCTGATGTAGATAGGAGTCAATACAAATAATGAAACACCGTGCCAACACAGCCTTCTACCCCCTGGGATCTCATACCAACATATATGAGTGGCTGTGGATCATATCAACTCCTCATCATGGGAGCGTTGCTTAGAAAGGTTGTAGCACAAAGAACAGAGAGAAGGTGGAGAAAAGAGGCTGCTGAGAAATTAGGGGGGTGGAAGTGTGTGTGTGTGTGTGTGTGTGTACAGAAGGGGGGTTAACACCCGCCACCGATCCCAAAGCACTGTAGTGTTTTACATTCAGGGCACAGTGTTACCATAGTGACTAGGCCCAGTTCTGGGGCCTGACCCGTGAGGCAGTGCCTGCCTCTGTACATTTACTGTATGTTACTGTGATCTGAGCCTGTATACTAGTCAGTACACTTGGAGACTCGCAAATATATAAAATACAAATAGGCAATGTAAGGGTTCTATGTGGAAAGCATGAATGTCTTCAGATTCAATTGAGAGATTTGGTGCAAACATGTTTACTCCGATTCAAATACAACACACATATATATATACACATATGTTGTGTTGATTTCCCCCCCATTTTTGCATGCGGTGTGTATATTTACTAATGCCAACTTTTTAGGAGAAATAATATATGTGAATATAAATTGTATTGAGCATTCAAGAATCAGTAAGAGTCTGTTTGCATGTGCATATAGGAATGTGGATTTGCAGGAGTTTGCATGTAAGTGTGCACCTACTGGTATTTAAAAGCTGTGTGTGTGTGTGTGTGTGTGTGTGTGTGTGTGTGTGTGTGTGTGTGTGTGTGTGTGTGTGTGTGTGTGTGTGTGTGTGTGTGTGTGTGTGTGTGTGTGTGTGTGTGTGTGTGTGTGTGTGTGTGTGTGTGTGTGTGTGTGTGTGTGTGTGTGTGTTTGCCGTTTCTCAGTTCAGCAGAACCTCATTAATTCAGAAATTGAAATCATTTCTGCATGGAGTGCACAGGAGATGAGAGCTATGGAGAGGAGGAGTGCACGAGAGAGAGAGAGAGAGAGAGAGAGAAAGTCTTAACATTCATGGCATTGAGATGTTCAGTATATTATCATAAGGAGTGGAAAGTTGGTTATTTGGGTAGCAGTCTATGCTCTAGATCTACGGACAATTATTTGACAGTTGCCAGTGTTAATTGGATGATAGAAGGTAGTGTAATCAATCTAGATTTTGGTATAATACTTCAGTATAATATAAAAGTATAAAAACACATACCGTATAGAGATTTAGTCCATGAAGTGCAGAGTATAAGACATATTACAAATTCATATGAAAATACATTGTAAAACATAACACTAAATTATTCTGGTATTGAGAGGTCAGAAATATGAACAACCAACATCAAGAGTGTTAGGTTTGAAAGATGTTCACCTCTCAATACACATGTAGTACATCATCATAGGTATAACTGTGGCCATGAAAATACATCATCACCTTTGTCATTGAAATGTACACGTGAATATTCTATTGTTACTTCATTAGTGTACCAGTCAGTCAGTTAACAGACACATTAACACTGCTAATAAACTTACTGTACATCCACTACTATTGATTAGACTAAATGAGGAATAAAGTCAAGGCAATATTCAATACCATGGAAACAGTGGATATGGGACCAGACCGTAACCTAAACTCTCCTACTATAGAACCCATATTATTTTTGAATATGTGATGTTGTGAAGTCAACATGTGCATAAATAAACAAATAATTAAATAACTGGCTAGCAGTATACATAAATAAAGAGCCATCTCCCTGTCGGAGGGGAGATCCATGCTGAGCCTTTTAGAGCAGCCTCCTGCCGCCCCCAGACAATATGGAGCAGACAGTAATCTGGCCATGCACTGAGGGGATTAGAGCCTCCACAGCACAGCACAGAAGCCCCCAAACAAGGTCAGGCTAGTCCCAACGTAGCACAGAGCCTCCGCAGCAAGGCAAATACTGTACAGCACAGCATATCAGCCCCTAAACCAGGTCAGACCAGCCTCTCTCGGTCCGGACTAATCCAGTCCAGTAAGTACAGCCTAGATCAACACAGCAGCCACCAAAACCAGGTCAGACCAGTGTATGGCAAAGGCCAGCATAGATCAGCCCAGATGGGTCAAAACCAGCTTAGTCTATAACATGTGCTACTATATAACAACAGCATCTTATATATAAATAAGACCTGAGGGGGTGTGGTGTCTTGCCAATATACCACAGCTAAGGATTGTTCTTATGCACGACGTAACGCGGATTGCTTGGATACAGCCGTGGCATATTGACCATACATCATACCAGTGGTATACGTTCTGCTATATCACAGCTGTCAGCCAATCAGCATTCAGGGCTTGAACCACACAGTTTATAAAGAACATTATCTGATCTAAAGCTTTCACTCAGCAACTTAACTACAAAAGGTTGGAAGCTCAGGCAATGCACCGTCGAGGACAAAGTTAAAGCAATGTGTGATTTAAAATGTAGGATTCCAGTCCTCTCAGAATTAAAAGAACTAAGATTAACAATGGGACAGCTCTGCTCTGACCCCTGGATAACCCCTGGCCTGCCTGACGAACACAACACAACAGCAGCAAAAGCCACATAAAAAAACACAAACTGGGACTGACGGCACAGGATGACATGACTCTTTACACAGTGCAACAGTGCTATGTATCATCCCAGATACCCTAGACCCACTCCAATTCGCATACCGCCCCAACAGATCACACAATCTCAATCGCACTCCACTCCACACTGCCCTTTCCCACCTGGACAAAAGGAACATCTATATGAGAATGCTGTTCATTGACTACAGCTCAGTGTTCAACACCATAGTGCCCTCAAGGCTCATCACTAAGCTAAGGACCCTGGGACTAAACGCCTTCAGTAACTGGATCCTGGACTTCTTGATGGGCCACACCCAGGTGGTAAGGGTAGGCAACAACACGACTCCACAGAGTCCAGTTGGTGGTGGTAAAGCACCTTAAAGTTGGTTGCCAACTGCCATATAAAGTCCAAAGAAGAAGAAGCCTGAAGGAGGAGAGATTACTAGAAACAAACTCTGTTTCCCATTTTATCTGTAGATTAATTGTCAGAGTAGAGGACCTTGTGCATTTCAGGTAAAATAACAACAACATTTAGATCCCAGGACAAATTAGCTAGCAACAACAAGCTATCTAGCTAAATTGCCATAAATGTTTGCTTTTCGACCTGTCCCCAAATTAATTTAATTGGTTAAGAGTTTGTTTTGATATTTCAACGTGTATGTCCTGATAGCGTCTGGTGTGGGTGGACAAAATTAACATGCGCGCGCGAGTGGCCGGTTTGGTCAGCATGTTATGACACAGTGGTTGACTTGACAGGGAACAGTACCATGCTGGGACAGTGGTCTAACTCTGCGTGTGTGTGTGTGTGTGTGTGTGTGTGTGTGTGTATGTGTGTCCTGCCAGTTTTAAATTAGCCCAGCCTGATTCTATGTGATCTGCTGTCTGGGGGGAGGGGAGTGCTGGGCGCCCATGGCAGAGACCCAGAGAGAGACCCTCAGTGCTGTCAGATGTGTCACCTCCTCATCTCCTACACCTCTGTCCGAGGTCCAGGCTAATGACAAGTTAACTACAGGCCATAGGAAGAGATTTCAATTGCCCCCCCCCCCATTCCTCCAAACATGTGTAAATATTGGACTATAACTTGTGCCCTTCTGTACTATACTTAAGCTAACACATTTACTCTATTCTACTGAACCATTTACTACATGTTCCTATATTTCTTATTGTTGTTGCATTGTCAAGAAGGAACCTGCAAGTCAGCATTTCATGGACGGTGTATACCATGTGTGTCCTGCACATACGACTAATAAAACACATGGCTGTGTCACACCACACAGATGAAGACGCACTGTTATGTTGATAATGAGTACTGCTTCTTACTGACCAAGGGGAGAGAGCTGGATTAAATCATGGAAAAAAATACGTTGTTGCATGTTTTTGTGCAATTTTGGCTGAATCGGCATGAATTGGAGCCAAAGCTCCTGAAAAGGCACTTGCTTGCTCACACACCCACTCTCGAGAGTACACACACACACACAGGGCCCAGTAGCTCCCACATGGTGTGTGTGTGTGCGTGGGGATGAGGTGCTGATAGAAGCTCTACTCCGGCGCACATGCTTCCCTTTACTGCTATCCTGGGCATATTTACAGACAGTGACTTTAATGCACAGTAATGACTATTTTTATACCATGTATTTCCTCAGCCTTTTACTGAGAGTCTAACAGCTCCCCACTGACCTAGTGATTACCTTGTTGGCTTCCAAAGTACCTGGCTCCCCACGCCGGCCTCCCCCTGGCTCCCTCCTTTACCTACTGGAGAGACGCCTCGCCAACACCCCCAGGTTCTCCTCAAGGCCCTGAGGATGTGTGTGCGGAGCTGTGAGGGATGAGGTACTCACTTTTCATCCAGATTCTTTGCATTCTTTCCATCATATTGGCAAAACGCTTCAACAAGGAAAATGTTGTTTTCCAAATATAGACAAACCTAACCAAAAGCACCTTCATTATCCACTATAACATTTAAATGTTATTATAGCAACAAAGTAATATCCAGACAGAGGCTTGAATTCAATCTCTCTGTGTTTACTCTGCCTATTCAAAATATGGGGATTACGTCTGCATTTAGAGAATTTAAATTGCAAATAAGACTAATTGTTTTTGTCTTTAATCCTAGCAGGGAGGGCATTTTTGTCTTTAATCCTAGCAGGGAGGGCGTCAGTGTAATGTGAAGTTGCCATTCATTCTCAGGAGGAGTGGGTTTGTGTCGCTACTTAATAAGTATGGTATACAACTGACACACACACAGATATTAAAAGAGGCAAGTGGCACAGCTAGGCAGCACTACAGCAACATAGCAGACCCACAGAATGGCAGCAGCACTGCCAACCCTGCCAACTACACGGCTGCCCACTGACCCCTCTCTCTCGCTGTCAGTGTCTGGGAGTGAGAGTGAGTGAGGAGATTGTTGAGCAGAGAATCATGAACAAACAGTGTATAGTTGAAACAGGGAAAAAAAGCATATGATGTCAATCAAGGAGAGGAAGTATAGAAGGGGTCAGATTGGGAAAAAGCTAAGATAATATCAAAGATGCATGTTAGCTCAATCACTAAATCAGCAACAAACCACTACTCTGTATACACTTCATATGCCTAGATACTCCCCTGCTCATCTTTTTAAAGTTGTCATCACCTAGTTGGATTGTGATGTGTACTCTTGGACCATAAAACGCAATCAAACTTGTGTTATATTAACTGAAGCAGTAGCTCAAACATGAGTAGATTCAATTGGGGATTTGTGTGGGAGAAAAAAAGCCTTCCCTCTACAACTCCCAACAGCAATAACAAACGTATGTTTGAAGATCCATTTCATTCCCGTGGAATTAACTGACAATCCATAGAACCATCAGTGTTTGCTCTCTAATCAGGGATGGCATCTCCACTGTGTTTCTTCCTAGCCTCGCAGGTGTTGGAGTGACTATATGGCATGACCAGGTTGACCATGGGCATTCTACACAAGAGCTGGTGTGGACACTCATTACCTTCTCAAAGAGGTTGCCCTCTCTTCCTGTCTCCCCCCTCAGCAAGAGGGGTAAGTGCACAATAATAACAACAGGTTGCCCTCTATCCCATATCCCCCCTCAGCAAGAGGGGTAAGTGCACCATAATAACAACAGGTTGCCCTCTATCCCATATCCCCCCTCAGCGAGAGGGGTAAGTGCACAGTAATAACAACAGGTTGCCCTCTATCCCATATCCCCCCCTAGCAAGAGGGGTAAGTGCACAGTAATAACAACAGGTTGCCCTCTATTCCCATCTCCCCCCTCAGCAAGAGGGGTAAGTGCACCGTAATAACAACAGGTTGCCCTCTATTCCCATCTCCCTCCTCAGCAAGAGGGGTAAGTGCACCGTAATAACAACAGGTTGCCCTCTATTCCCATCTCCCTCCTCAGCAAGAGGGGTAAGTGCACCGTAATAACAACAGGTTGCCCTCTATTCCCGTCTCCCCCCTCAGCAAGAGGGGTAAGTGCACCGTAATAACAACAGGTTGCCCTCTATTCCCGTCTCCCCCCTCAGCAAGAGGGGTAAGTGCACCGTAATAACAACAGGTTGCCCTCTATCCCATATCCCCCCTCAGCAAGAGGGGTAAGTGCACCGTAATAACAACAGGTTGCCCTCTATCCCATATCCCCCCCAGCAAGAGGGGTAAGTGCACCGTAATAACAACAGGTTGCCCTCTATTCCCATCTCCCCCCTCAGCAAGAGGGGTAAGTGCACCGTAATAACAACAGGTTGCCCTCTATTCCCATCTCCCCCCTAGCAAGAGGGGTAAGTGCACCGTAATAACAACAGGTTGCCCTCTATCCCATATCCCCCCTCAGCAAGAGGGGTAAGTGCACCATAATAACAACAGGTTGCCCTCTATTCCCATATCCCCCTAGCAAGAGGGGTAAGTGCACCGTAATAACAACAGGTTGCCCTCTATTCCCGTCTCCCCCTCAGCAAGAGGGGTAAGTGCACCGTAATAACAACAGGTTGCCCTCTATTCCCATATCCCCCTAGCAAGAGGGGTAAGTGCACCGTAATAACAACAGGTTGCCCTCTATTCCCATCTCCCCTCAGCAAGAGGGGTAAGTGCACCGTAATAACAACAGGTTGCCCTCTATTCCCGTCTCCCCCTCAGCAAGAGGGGTAAGTGCACAGTAATAACAACAGGTTGCCCTCTATCCCATATCCCCCTAGCAAGAGGGGTAAGTGCACCGTAATAACAACAGGTTGCCCTCTATTCCCATCTCCCCCTCAGCAAGAGGGGTAAGTGCACCGTAATAACAACAGGTTGCCCTCTATCCCATCTCCCCCTCAGCAAGAGGGGTAAGTGCACCGTAATAACAACAGGTTGCCCTCTATCCCATATCCCCCTCAGCAAGAGGGGTAAGTGCACCGTAATAACAACAGGTTGCCCTCTATCCCATATCCCCCTCAGCAAGAGGGGTAAGTGCACCGTAATAACAACAGGTTGCCCTCTATCCCATATCCCCCTCAGCAAGAGGGGTAAGTGCACCGTAATAACAACAGGTTGCCCTCTATTCCCGTCTCCCCCTCAGCAAGAGGGGTAAGTGCACCGTAATAACAACAGGTTGCCCTCTATCCCATATCCCCCTCAGCAAGAGGGGTAAGTGCACCGTAATAACAACAGGTTGCCCTCTATCCCATATCCCCCTCAGCAAGAGGTGTAAGTGCACCGTAATAACAACAGGTTGCCCTCTATTCCCATCTCCCCTCAGCAAGAGAGGTAAGTGCACCGTAATAACAACAGGTTGCCCTCTATCCCATATCCCCCTCAGCAAGAGGGGTAAGTGCACCGTAATAACAACAGGTTGCCCTCTATCCCATATCCCCCTCAGCAAGAGGGGTAAGTGCACCGTAATAACAACAGGTTTCCCTCTATCCCATATCCCCCGAGCAAGAGGGGTAAGTGCACCGTAATAACAACAGGTTGCCCTCTATTCCCGTCTCCCCCTCAGCAAGAGGGGTAAGTGCACCGTAATAACAACAGGTTGCCCTCTATTCCCATCTCCCCCCTCAGCAAGAGGGGTAAGTGCACCGTAATAACAACAGGTTGCCCTCTATTCCCATCTCCCCCCTAGCAAGAGGGGTAAGTGCACCGTAATAACAACAGGTTGCCCTCTATCCCATATCCCCCCTCAGCAAGAGGGGTAAGTGCACCATAATAACAACAGGTTGCCCTCTATCCCATATCCCCCCTCAGCAAGAGGGGTAAGTGCACCGTAATAACAACAGGTTGCCCTCTATTCCCATATCCCCCCTCAGCAAGAGGGGTAAGTGCACCGTAATAACAACAGGTTGCCCTCTATTCCCATCTCCCCCCTCAGCAAGAGGGGTAAGTGCACCGTAATAACAACAGGTTGCCCTCTATTCCCGTCTCCCCCCTCAGCGAGAGGGTGGCCTGTGTCAGAACTTTGCCTACGGAAATGTTAAGCTTCCCAAGAGCAGACGCAGCAGCATTATTTGTGTAATCCCAGAACTACTGTCGACCATACAGCTCGGGGGCACAGATTTCAACCGTTTGTTCTGAAGTTCAGCTAGGAAACGTCTACAAAGAGATGCATACAGAGACATGAGAAGTGGACTGGCTCTTTCATTCCAAGCAGAGAGAGGATGGGAGACAACAGTAAACACAAAGCAGAAAGAAAGCCCCACTCATTCACAGGTGTCAGCCCACAGCCAAGAGACAAACTGTTTGAAAGCTAGGGAAAACAGAGGACAGGAAGAGAGGAGGAGAAGAGTAGCACAGAGAGCGAGCGAGCGCTGCGAGAGAGAGCGAGAGAGCGAGAGAGAGAGAGCATGCCATTACAGTGTGTACATATCACCGTAATGCAGGGGGATATGTATGAATAAGATCTCTCTCCTCCATGTCGTCATCCCGCTTCTCTCCTTCCCCCCGAGCGAGACAGATTACCCAATCAATCTCCACAGAGAGAGAGAGGGAGGAAGACGAGATGGAGAGGAATAAGGAGGGGACAGAGACGAGGAATGGGGGGGTAGCAGAGTGAGAAAGACTGTGTTCTACACCTAAGAGAAATTGAGGCAAGAGAAAGGCGTAGGATGAGAGATTTTTTTTTTCAAGGACAGAAGGTGAGAGGGAGGGAATAGAGGCAAAGAGAATGGTTTTAAAGTGAGCACCTGTTGTGGATGAGAGAAAAGGGTGGCCTCTCAATGGTTGTTGCTTACAGAGAAGCCCCCCCCCCAGCCACCTGTTTCAGTCCTGCTGGACACTCAAGTCTGTTACAGCTTGGCTACATCTCAAATGACACACTATTCCCTATCAAGTGCACTTCTGACTGAACCATAAAAGGGAAAAGAAAAGTGTAATCCCAGACACATCCCCAGTCATTTGCCTGCCATGACACCCAGCAAACCCCTACATTATACCATCCTGGACTGTATATAAGCGTTATCACACTTAGGTATTCAAGTCAGCGCAGGTGTCAAAGTGACATTTTACAATAGAAAATCCTGTCACACAGACCAACATAATGAATGTCATTACTGCCTGATGCAAGAGGACCTGTTTTGAGGCACACAGTAGACAGAGGAGAATTCTGGCGTTCTTTGTGTGGCTGAGGAGTTCTGGTCATGGCTCAACTCAACGGCCCAGCGACAAGCCAAATCAACGCTTAAAATGAAAACTTCAGAGAGTTCATTGATAATTATCAGAAACAACAAAATGCCTTTATTATCTGCCTTTACTTGTTCATTGAAAGGTTCCCCACCTCCAATGACAGGAGAGTCTCCCTCATAGCGATCTGAATGATCAGTCAATCCACAAATCATATAGACAAGCATGGAGCTTTATGCAAGAGAGGAGCACTAAGGCATTGCTTTTTCAATGACGCACTACTGTCACTAAATCAGTGACACTCCGGAGACGCTGATGTCACAGTAGCAAGAACCGCAGATGTGTGGGGTCATGACCTCTAGCTTGTGCAAAGAACAAAGTCTGTAACGAGGGGGGCCTCCCAGCATGATGATTTCCTGCTAGTGTGTTTGTGTGTGTCGTGCGTTTCTGACTTTCTGACTTTTCTTCATCATTTATTGCCTCTATTCCTCTCATCACTCAGTCTGAATTACCAAAAGACATCTCATTATTTCAATCAAAAAAACATTTACTCCACAAACCACTCCTCTTTTGAGGAACATCCGCATTCAAGTGGGAATGACATAGGAGTGTGGATTTTCTCTCAGTAAGTAAACATGAGTGAACAATTTCAACAATTAGGAAGAAAGGAAAATATAACTTAAACAAATCTACTAAGGCTGTGTTTCACTTCCATGTTCAGTATAACATTGTGGTGTGTTTAGGGTGTGTGTGTGTGTAGGTTTGTACCACATTGGTTCTCCCATCCAGGGGTGCAGAGTCCTCCAGTTCCGGGAGCCCAGCCAGAGTCACAATCCCACCAAAATCCAGGGATTAGCCATGAACCATCCCTCAGATTTTAGGATTAGCACATTATATTCCATTATATTCTCCAAACTGGAGGGCCTACAAAGTCTTCCACCCTGGGTCATAGTGGATTCCTTCTAACCCAGCCAGGGCCACCATCATGTCTGTGGACAACAGCCCCGCTCCTCAACAATACCCTGACACTGAACCAGTCAGTCAGAGACGGCATCTAAATGTGTGGACCCATACATATCCAGTCTAACACCAGAGAGCAGGTCTTCTGTTTCTCCTGTGAGAGTGACTTACTGGAGTCGTGTTTTTTCGAGTCCATGTGATCCTGGGAGACACGGCGGGGGATTAGGGCTGTTATCAGCCGGGCCGCGATAGCTACTTGGTCAGGCTGCTGGTCCAGAGGGATCGGAGGGGCTGGAGTTAATCAGACAGAGACAGGCCGCAGAGCAGCGACCCAGGGGATTCACGCCTCCACCCCCACACCCCGGTCCCCCCGCCACAGCCACGTCACAGCCCCAGATAAGGTTCTTCACACAACATTAGCCCTGTGTCTGTCTGTCCATAACGCCAACACACACAGACACGCCGGGTTCACCAGCAACACTGACAGAGTTATGGAAATGAACAGGACTGGCGGATGGGGAAGATTTGACTATAGACAAACTCATTGAAACATTTCATGGTTATGCATTTTCATACAGTCCAACCTTCTCAATAACCTGCTCAGTCCATCCAATACAAGTATACAGATAAACATCTCGAATTACAACAAACTTGCCGACCACCAACAACAATAATTTACTGTCAAATGATATTGATGACCAGTGATATTGATGTACTCCTTTCGCACACACAGAGCCCTCTCAGTCCATCAATCTGGAGGTCGCCGGACAGACCGATACACTCTGACCCTTTAAACTTCAGCCAGGTCAGAGGTCAAGGCAAACTGGACATTAATCCATGAACTAGAACAAAAGAGCAGGACATCTGAGCCCCAGTGACATTCCCCAGAGACCCACTGCGTCCACACTGATTGACCACCCTACTACTGGGTAGGACAGACCCCCCTCAGAGGACCTTGGAATGGAGCCCCACATCTGGACAATGGAGCAGAGGGAGGTAGTCTCAAGGACACGTGTGTGTGTGTGTGTGTGTGTGTGTGTGTGTGTGTGTGTGTGTGTGTGTGTGTGTGTGTGTGTGTGTGTGTGTGTGTGTGTGTGTGTGTGGTGCCAAATGAAGACCATGTTGGATGAGAAACGTTGTGTGCGCACGCGTCACTAAAAGCTTGCGAGCGGACATGGCTTTATTTATTTGTTCAGTGCCTATGTCACATTTAGATGTGTGTAAGTACTCTCTTTTCTAGGATGTCGTAACCACCAGTCCTGCTACCAACCTAGTTAGTTGGTGGTCAGAGTTAGCATGCAGGGCAGCTGACTGTTGAGACACCCAGGTAGCTAGATACCTCGGGAGATAGGCTAGGTGTTGGGAATGATTAGGCATATAGATTAATTGGAGACACTTGTCAGATTTAATTAACCATGGGGTTTAATTAACCATGTAATTAATCTTATGCTGGTGTAATATACACTCACAACAAATGAGTCTGTTCTGATGAGGTCTGGTCTGTTCATACTTGTCAGACTACATGGGAGTGCGGAACTGCAGAGAATTTAGAAACCGGCTAAATTTAATGTCCAGTGCAGGAATAGAACCATCATGATCCATTTCCAGAGCTCCTTCCCTAACGGCCCAGGTGAACGATAAGCTAGTAGTAATACAGTCTGACCAACATAACCTATTAGCTGCATAATCCTTACTTTAAATGTATTAAAGGGTATGTATTTAATATCACTATGTAGCATAGCCAAAACACCAGAAAATGATAATTGTACGCTAAAGTATAGCAGTGACTTGAACAGACTTGACTTGAGTGAGGCAGATGAAGTAAGAGGACTGCAGCTTAACCTTCAATCATTCAGGTCCTGGCACTGAGTTAGAGGTCACAATTAGTGGGCTCATTAACATGGTCATTTGCAGTCCAAGGGCTGTGTCAACAAAGAGCCTCCTTTTGTAAGCCGGCCACTCTGAGGCCCTCCACACATGTTCAAGCAGCACATCAGTGCTAGCGCCAGTGGAAGCTCCAGCTCTTCTACAGATGAGAGGGTCAGGGAGGGCAAGCCCATGACCCCCAGGCCACCCCCAATCGTCCCCCATCCATCGGCCACAGCATTGTACTTAATCCAGGCCAACAGCTCACCCAGCTGCTTTATTTGCTCCGACCTTTATTGAAAACATGAGAAGGCCAATAAAAGCCTTGCAGCAGCCTGGCATTTCACCTTCAGCCGACAGTTTAGGTATAGCTCTAAGGGGTCACAGGGAGGAAGTGAGGGAGGCCCAGACACTGTTTCGCTGAGTTTAGGAGGATAGAACCTATTGCAGTAAGAGACGCTACAAAACTACATTCATATTGTGACTAAAACAATCATGTATGCAAATGTCTTAAATTGATATTGAGAAACTAACATGGATTACAGATAGACATTCTATAGCGCACACACACACACGATGGCCACCCGTGCCTCTGACACAACACCAGTGACAGGTTGACTCACATAATCGTGGAAAGCCTTGGCCTCGCTGGAATGTTCACATGTCTCTCTCCGGTCTGGAGCAGCGCAGTACAGATCCCAGAATACACTATGGGGAGAAGAGGAGAGACAGAGAACATGGTTGGACATAGACATCAGAGTACAGCAAACACGCAGATAGTTTCAGTTTACACAACATTGTTAACAGTTGGGGATGGTTCACATGACTGAGTTGGTTGGAGCATGGTGCTAATCCCATCTCTTAACACATTCATGAAAATAGTAATTGCCTCTAAACATTCGAACTGCATACTGAACCCGATTCCAACTAAACTACTGAAAGAGCTGCTTACTGTGCTTGGCCCTCCTATGTTGAACATAAAAAATGGCTCCCTATCCACTGGATGTGTACCAAACTCACTAATAGTGGCAGTAATAAAGCCTCTCTTGACAAAGCCAAACCTTGACCCAGAAAATATATATTTTTAAATGAATCGGCCTATATCGAATCTCCCAATCCTCTCAAAAAATTGAAAAAGCTGTTGCACGGCAACTCACTGCCTTCCTGAAGACAAACAATGTATACGAAAAGCTTCAGTCTGGGTTTTAGACCCCATCATAGCACTGAGACTGCACTTGTGAAGGTGGTAAATGACCTTTTAATGGCGTCAGACCAAGGCTCTGCATCTGTTCTCGTGCTTCTAGACCTTAGTGTTGCGTTTGACACCATCGGTCACCACATTCTTTTGGAGAGATTGGAAACCCAAATTGGTCTACACGGACAAGTTCTGGCCTCGTTTAGATCTTATCTGTCAGAAAGATATCAGTTTGTCTCTGTGGATGGTTTGTCCTCTGACAAATCAACTGTAAGTTTCGGTGTTCCTCAAGGTTCCGTTTTAGGACAACTATTGTTTTCAATATATATTTTACCTTGGTGATGTCATTCGGAAACATAAAGTTAACATTCACTGCTATGCGGACGATACACAGCTGTACATTTCAATGAAACATGGTGAAGGCCCAAAATTGCCTGGAACCCTGTGTTTCAGACATAACGAAGTGGATGGCGGAAAATGTTTTATTTTTAAACTCGGACAAAACAGAGATGCTAGTTCTTTGTCCCAAGACACAGAGATCTGTTGGATCTGACAATTAATCTTGATGGTTGTACAGTCATCTCAATTAAAACTGAAGGACCTCGGCGTTACTCTGGACCCTCGATCTCTCTTTTGACGAATATATCAAGACAATTTCAAGGACAGCTTTTTTCCAACTTCGTAACATGGAAAAAATCAGAACATTTCTGTACCAAAATTATGCAGAAAAGTCCATCCATACTTTTGTCACTTCTAGATTAGACAACGGCAATGCTCTACTTTCCGGCTACCCTAATAAAGCACTAAATAAACTTTAGTTAGTGCTAAACACGGCTGCTAGAATCTTGACTAGAAGCAAAACATGTGATCATATTACTCCAGTGCTAGCCTCTCTACACTAGCTTCCTGTTAAGGCAAGGGCTGATTTCAAGGTTTTACTGCTAACCTACAACGCATTACATGGGCTTGCTCCTACCTATCTCTCCTATTTGGTCCTGCCGTACATACCTACATGTACGCTACAGTCACAAGACGCCTCCTATTGCCCCTAGAATTTCTAAGCAAACAGCTGGAGGCAGGGCCTATAGAACTCCATTTTTATGGAATGGTCTGCCTATTTATGTGAGAGAAGCAGACTCTGTCTCACCCTTTAAGTCTTTATTTGAGAAATCTCTCTCAGCCTTAGGACCATGCCACAGGACTACCCAGCCTGAAGACTCCTTGCTGTCACCTGTCCACCTGGTTGTGTTGCTGATCCAGTTTCAACTGTTCTGCCTGTGGCTATGGAACTCTGACCTGTTCATCGGACGTGCTACCTTGTCCTGGACCTGCTGTTTTCTATTCGCTCTCTCTACCGCACCTGCTGTCTCTATCTCTGAATAATTGGCTATGAAAAGCCAACTGACAACCACCGTGAATATTATTATTTCACCCTGCTGGTCATCTATGAACATCTTGGCCATGAACTGTTATAATCTCCACCCGCCACAGCCAGAAGAGGACTGGCCACCCCTCAGAGCCTGGTTCCTCTTTAGGTTTCTTCCTAGGTTCCTGCCTTTCTAGGACGTTTTTCCTAGCCACCGTGCTTCTACATCTGCATTGCTTGCTGTTTGGGGTTTTAGGCTGGGTTTCTGTAGAGCACTTTGTGACATCGGCTGATGTAAAAAGGGCTTATAAATACATTTGATTGATTGATTGATTGTGGGTTTGATTCCCTCATGGGACACATACTGAATGTATACATGTGTATGTGTGAAACGTAACGCTAAAATACCATCTATCACAAAGTGAAACTTGATCAAGCTGAAGTTATAAAGGGAATGAAAAAAAAAGTATTTTAGTCCACCGCTCGCCTCAGAGCTTCAGCAAAGTGAGGTCATCTAATCGAACCATTTCATGTAGCTATCGTTCTGCTTGGCCAGAGCTGCAGGCTAATGATCTATTAGGCATTATATTTGTTAATTAAGGCAAATCCAGCACTTAAGGGCTGGAAGGGGCACCAAGTTCTAATCCAAAATACACTCTTAATTACTTAATTAAGCACCTGTTTAACTGGTCCACATTAAATTGTTCTTTCACCTAAGATATTGATTTAATGGATAGCACATAAAAGCTGCTGATCTGACTGGGGCTCAAGACCAATGTTACGCTTTTTCCAATCATTTCAAAGACGAAGATTCCACGATATGCATGCTTTCTGCTGAGGCGGCGAAACCAGACTTCTAACAACGTGTGATACACTGAGCACTTGATAGGACTGCAAAATAGAGCAGAAAACATTAGCTGATCACCCATAACCGTGTGTAAGATATTTTGTTACAATTCATATAGAGTGATACTAAACATATGTATTTACTGCATATGGAAGTTACATTTGCATGTACTGTCTTCTTACTGTGTAAGCATAGTAAAGTAGTGAAGATACAACTTCCCTGTTTTATATCACAACAAAGCATTTCTGCTGAAGAAATGCTATTTTCTACAAGCCCCTGGCCTTTGCTCTCAGGTGTGCACTGTCTGGGTCAGCTGGACAGGCTGATGCACAGCACAGAGAAACAGAGAGGAGAGGGAGAGATCGAGAACAGAGGTGTGTGTGTGTTTGTGCGTGCGTACGTGCATGTTTTATGTGTGCATGCGTGTGTGTTGAAGGGGTCATGAAGCCTGCCCCTCAGTCACTTGACAATAAAGCCAGGCTGCATTATCATATCTATCAACTGCCGTTAAAGAGATTGCAGCTTTGTCAGAGCCGTGCCTGCCTGCCGGAGGGAGACAGCGGGATCATCTCAAATCCAATCAGCTCTCTGGGAAATGAAATAAGACACACGTTAGAGTTTGTTACTGAAAAGCCACAACTAGGTGCAAACAGGGGATGGGGACTGGAGAGCAGGGTAATCATAACCTGACACCCACCAACGTTTCAAATAGTAACTTATAAACTGTGTGGTTTGTGCCCTGAATGCTAATTGACTGACTCCCGTGGTATATCAGATCGTATATGACAAAACATGTTTTTTTACTGCTCTAATTACGCTGGTAACCAGTTTATAATAGCAATAAGGTACCTTAGGGGTTTGTGATATATGGTCATTATACCATGTTGCGTTGTGCCTGAGAACAGCCCTTAGCCGAGGTATTTTGGCCATATACCACACCCCCTCGGGCCTTATTGCTTAAGTAGATCATATCTGGGTGGGACTGCTCATGCAACACGGCTAAAAAGGTACACCACGACTAGTTAAGACTAGCTACCTACAGGTTGAGAAGGTCAGCAGATTCTTTTTGTCTACTGAAGATTTTCATACTGTGGATGCACTCTCTCCTCAGACTCCTTTAAATACATTTACTAGGCTGTGTGGAATCCCTAAGATCAATCTGGGTGTGAGATTCATAGTCCAGGTTAGAAGGCATGCAAATTCTGCCATATTCAAATTAAATGCCAGTCAAAACAATGTGGAAATGTGGACTGACAGCGTAAACAGGACATACACACTTTCCACTTCATTGTGTCCCGAACAGCGGATTAGCATCCACATTCACAAGACAATTACAACAATTAAATACCATCATGATAATTATTGCAATTAACTGTAGTCTGACAACGCCTGGAGGTAACAATGTGCCTTCCGCCATAATGGGCAGAGTAAACAGAGACACATGGTTGAAGGGGCCTAGGCATTAATCCACACACTCTAGGCTGGGGTGAGATCCTGTCAGGCAACAGAGAAGCCATGCTAAGGAGAGGAGAAAGAAGAGAAGAGGGAAAGCCAGGTTGACTATGGCTGCTACTACTCTTATCAGCCTGAGCTGCTCTTAATGGGACAAAACGCTACAATCAAAGGCAGAAGAAAACAAAACCTTTCAGAGTGTTTATTACCCCACTGAAGTTTGCTATTCTCCTGGTATTAATGCTTGCATTGTGAGGTAACAAGAGAGACAGGCACTCCGTAGCTCTTAAAACAGCACGCCATGTAAATCAGCTGTTCTATAATTCCCTGGGAACACTCCCCTCAGACTAATATATTCAACATCTGACAAGGGCCAAAGAAGGAAAGAATAAAAGGGAATGTATGTTGTGTGGATATTGTTGAAGATGAGATAGAATAACTCCTGTATTATTCTATTGTAACATGGGGAGGCTCAATGGTCAGGCCAGATGCTCTAGCGCAGGGATGGGGAACTGGCGGACCCCGGATCAATTCCCTCCACCCTAAACAAGTATTCTTATTTTGCAACTTACTCAACTTACTGTTGAGAGTTAGAATTTCAAGTTACAAGTTTTTTTGGTCGTCCAACAAAGCGCTTACTTGCAGGTTCTTTCTCAACAATGATACAAACAAACACTATAAGAAATATACATTTTAGCATTAGTATAACACAGGAAGGCGCAATTTCCAGTCCAAGATGTGAGCAGTATAATAAGAGTCAAGTAAATATTAGGAAGGTGTTCTTAATGTTTTGTACACTCAGTGTATGTTTGTGTGGGTGTGTGCATGAGTAAGTGCATGTGTTCTATGGTGTGGAGAATCAGAGCAGGGGGTCAGTCCAGTTCAATTTTCAGATGTCTGATGGCTGGCAGATACCAACAGACTCAGAGACAGTTTCTATCAGACATTATACTCCGATAGTCTGCCCGGTGGTAAGGGAGAGAACAACTTGTGGCTGGGGAGTGTGGGGTCCTTGAATATGCTGCGTGCCTTCCTCAGGCACCGTTTTGGGTTGATGTCCCGGATGTGTGGATGCACGGTCACAGTGATGTACTGGGCAGTCTTCACCCCCCGATGAAGGGCCTTGTGGTCGTGAAGGAGCAATTCTCATACCAGGCCATGATGCAACTGGTCAGGATGGTCTCAATGGTGCAGCGGTAGTATTTGGAGAGGAACCGGGGCGGCATTCTGAATTTCTTCAGCCGCCTTAGGAAGCAGAGACGCTGTTGCGCCCTCTTGACAAGAGAGGCGGTGTTGTTGGTTCATGACAAGTTCTCGGTGATGTGGACGCCCAGGAACTTAAAACTCGTGACTCTGTACTGTAGTCCCGTTGATGTGGATCGGGGCATATTCCCTACTCTGCTTCCTGAAGTCAACAATCAACTCCTTTGTTTAGCTGACGTTGAGGGAGAGGTTGTTATGACACCTGTGCCTCGACCTGTTGTTTCAGCCATTTATTTCAGATGTTTTATTTTGTTCATAAGTGTTTGTGTTAAAACCTGCTGATTTGGACTGAATGTTACCTAGCCAGCTAGCTAGCTAGCAATGGAGCCCGCTACACCTGGAATGGCTAACAAATATTTCCAATGCTGTAGAAGCCGTCTTTATTATGCTCTTGTCCGGGACAATATGGTGGCTATCCTTAGCACGCAAATTTAAATTTAAATTCTGCGTGAACTTATGGGGAAAACGCAAACAAGTCCTCAGCTCCTGTGACAAGACGCAGCTTGGGCTTAATGGATGTATCCCTGCATTGTCATCTGTCCCTATCCGAATGGCCTATGCTACCTGAAATTTTCCTGCTAAGGAAGTTGTTTCAATCTGCTTCTCCTCCATCTTGTAGTGGAGTAGATGGAGAATAGCAAGAGGATAGTTCCAATCAGCGCTGGTCCCATGTCACAAGTCGTGGAAAGCAAAGGCAGCCGCATGCTGCAAAACGGAGATCCGTTTAGTGACAGGTCCGGAGCAGATTGACAGGATGAAGATGTCTGAGAAGACACCACCCATTTGGTTGGCACCCACTTGGAGGATGCGGCCAGAGATGCCACCTGAGCAAGGTGGCTATGTTAGTATTCAAGCTTTTGAGAGTTTTACTCATGGCAGCCTCAGTGCGTAAAAGCACCTAGTGGTCTGGAGAAGCGAGTCTCTTCCTGGATGGCTCGGTATTGTCTGCCTTGAAGGGAGCATAGAATGTGTTAAGCACGTCTGGGAGGAAGGCTTCAGTGGGCACTGCTGGATATGCCTTTGTATTTTTGCATCCCTAATGGATTTGCGGAGCACGTACCTGCTTGCCTTGAATGACTCATCAGGGTTTGTTCTACTGACATTGAATGCTGCAGTTCAGGCTTTCAGCATTGTACGGATATCTCTGTTCATCCAGGGTTTTTGGTTTGGGTATGTTCGGATTGTAATTGTGGGTACAACATCAACAACACATTTCCTAATGAGGCCTGTGACTGACAATATATATTCCTCAAATGTTGATGGATGAGTCCTTGGTGAAAATTTGAACATGTTCCAATCAGCATTCTCAAAATAATCCTGCAGCATTGAGACTGCCTCATCTGTCCAGCACCTCAATATTCTCTATGTTGATGGCTCTTTCTTGAGTTGCTGCTTGTAGGCGGGGAGGAGGAACAGAGAGACGTGTTCTGACTGGCGTTGTAAGCGTCACGGATGTTGGTGTATACATGGTCAAGCACACTGAATCCTCATGTGTGACAGGATAGATGTTGGTGATATTTTGGGGAAATGTGTTTTCGACGGGCTTAGTTTTAGTCACCACCAACAAAGACTGCTACCGGGTGAGAGTATCATTGCTGGCTAATGATCTTGTACAGTTTGCTGAGTGCGCTGTGCTTGCTTGTGGCGGTATGTACACAGCTGTGATAAGACACCTGAATTTCCTCTGGATATTTTTTATTTTATTTAACTCGGAAAGTCAGGCAAGTCAGTTAAGAACAAATTCTTATTTACAATGACGGCCTACCGGGGAAAAGTGTTTGGGGGCAGAACGACATATTTTTACCTTGTCAGCTCGGGGATTCGATCTAGCAACCTTTCAGTTACTGGTGCAACGCTCTAACAACCAAGCTACCTGCCACGGAGGGATTGGTGCACTTCACAAAATAGATGGCATCATGAGAATGGAAAATTATGCAGATATGTTGAAGCAACATCTCAAGACATCAGTCAGGAAGTTAAAGCTTGCTCGCAAATGGGTCTTCCAAATGGACAATGACACCAAGCATACTTCCAAAGTTGTGGCAAAATGGCTTAAGGACAACAAAGTCAAGGTATTGGAGTGGCAATCACAAAGCCCTGACCGCAATCCCGTAGAAAAATGGTGGGCAGAACTGGAAAAATGTGTGCGAGCAAGGAGGCCTACAAACCTGACTCAGTTACACCAGCTCTGTAAAAATCCACCCAACTTATTGTGGGAAGCTTGTGGAAGGCTACCCGAAATGTTTGACTTCGTTAAACAATTTAAAGGCAATGCTACCAAATATAAATTGAGTGTAAGTAAACCTCTGACCCACTGAGAATGTGAGGAAATAAATAAAAGCTGAAATAAATCACTCTTCTATTATTCTAACATTTCACAGTCTTAAAATAAAAGTAGTGATCCTAACTGACCTAAGACAGGGAATTTTTACTAGGATTAAATGTCAGGAATTGTGAAAAACTGAGTTTAAATGTATTTGGCTAAGGTGTATGTAAACTTCCGACTTCAATTGTATACACAGGTGTGTGCATTTCCAAATCATGTCTAATAAATCTAATTTACCACAGGTGGACTCCAATCATTTCTTATTTTACCTTAATTTAACTAGGCAAGTCAGTTAAGAACAAATTCTTATTTGGGTTAACTGCCTTGTTCGATAACTTGCCCAACGTTCTAACCACTAGGCTACCCTAGGATGATCAATGGAAACAGGATGTACCTGAGCTCAATTTAAAGTCTCATAAAGGGTCTGAATACTAATGTAAATAAGGTATTTTTTATTTTTAATAAATTTGCAAAAATGTACACAAATCTACCTATTTAATCTAAGTCTTCACAAGGTTTTCACACACGGTTGCTGGTATTTTGGCCCATTCCTCCATGCAGATCTCCTCTAGAGCAGTGATGTTTTGGGGCTGTTGCTGGGCAACACGGACTTTCAACTCCATCCAAAGATTTTCTATGGGGTTGAGATCTGGAGACTGGCCAGGCCACTCCAGGACCTTCTTACGAAGCCACTCCTTCATTGCCCGGGCGGTGTGTTTGGGATCATTGACAAACTTAAAGACCCAGGCACGTTTCATCTTCAATGCCCTTGCTGATGGAAGGAGGTTTTCACTCAAAATCTCACGATACATGGCCCATTCATTCTTTCCTTTACACGGATCAGTCGTCCTGGTCCCTTTGCAGAAAAACAGCCCCAAAGCATGATGTTTCCACCCCTATGCTTCACAGTAGGTATGGAGTTCTTTGGATGCAACTCAGCATTCTTTGTCCTCCAAACACGACGAGTTGAGTTTTTACCAAAAAGTTATATTTTGGTTTCATCTGACCATATGACATTCTCCCAATCTTCTTCTGGATCATCCAAATGATCTCTAGCAAACTTCAGATGGGCCTGGACATGTACTGGCTTAAGCAGGGGGACAAGTCTGGCACTGCAGGATTTGAGTCCTTGGCGGCGTAGTGTGTTACTGATGGTAGGCTTTGTTACTTTGGTCCCAGCTCTCTGCAGGTCATTCACTAGGCCCCCCCGTGTGGTTCCGTAATTTTTGCTCACCGTTCTTGTGATCATTTTGACCCCACGGGGTGAGATCTTGCGTGGAGCCCCAGATCGAGGGAGATTATTAGTGGTCTTGTATGTTATCCATTTCCTAATAATTGCTCCCACGGTTGATTTCTTCAAACCAAGCTGCTTACCTATTGCAGATTCAGTCTTCCCAGCCTGGTGCATGTCTACAATTTTTTTTCTGGTGTCCTTTGAGAGCTCTTTGGTCTTGGCCATAGTGGAGTTTGGAGTGTGACTGTTTGAGGTTGTGGACAGGTGTCTTATATACTGATAACAAGTTCAAACAGGTGTCATTAATAGAGGTAACAGGTAGAGGACAGAGGAGCCTCTTAAAGAAGAAGTTACAGGTCTGTGAGAGCCAGAAATCTTGCTTGTTTGTCAGTGACCAAATACTTATTTTCTACCATAATTTGCAAATAAATTCATTAAATATCCTACAATGTGATTTTCTGGATTTTTTTTCTCATTTTGTCTGTCATAGTTGAAGTGTACTTATGATTGAAATTACAGGCCTCTTATCTTTTTAAGTGGGAGAACTTGCACAATTGGTGGCTGACTAAATACTTTTTTGCCCCACCGTATGGGCTGAAAGTAACCACAAAGCCCCACTTTCAGCCTGATTATACCTGTTTTATAAAATATAACCAGGAGATTTAGGTTGGGGTAAGTCTGTTTTGCTTGACTTCTTTTCTTTGCCCCTTACAAGGATGAATTTCAGCTGGAAGCAATTTGAGGGATGATCCGTGTACATAGTATTGTGGTGAGGTTCTGAGAGGGTGACCGAGTGGATGTCCATTGAAAACTGGTTAAAACAATTGATTTGGTCAACAAATGAAGAGGGCTAATGAAACAATCAACACCTGCACCCCTCTCGGAACCCTGGCTTTATCCCTGCGTCCATAACAGATGTGGATGACCTACCCCCACCTCCAACCCACCGCAACCTGTAGCTCCCCCCCCTCAGCCCATTCAGGCCTGCACGCCAAACTGGAAACTGCTTGAGACAGAATCAGGGAAGAAAAATAGCCAAATCCCCCACCCTGGGTTAACACAAAAGAGACTGGAATGCAATGAGTTAATCTGTTAGGGGTCTCTCTGCAAACAAAGGACAAGCCTCCAGACAAAGGTTGAGGGAGTGGGAGCAGAGGGGGGGGGGGGGCTTTCCCTTACCATCTGGACCCTTTGTTTGGGGGAGGAGGTTGGTGAAGGGGGAGGTGTCCTGGTGAAGGGGGAGGGGCCAGTGAGCCTCCCAATCCAGTGCTGCAGCCCCAGACAGACAACCCAGCTAGCACATAACATTCTGAGAACCATATGTTTCTTAGAACGTGGTTGTCCTATGGTTATTTTGCAAACAACTTTCCCACAACTGGAAATGGTGCAGAATAATTGCTTGGCTCTGTAACATTCTCAGCACATTTAAGGCACTTGAAAAAAAACTATTTTCTTGGTATTTCATTACTTTAACAGTGCTAGAGGAGTCACTACAGACTCGGGTTCGATCCCAGGCTGTATCACAACCAGCTGTGATCAGGATTACCATAGGGTGGCGCACAATTGGCCCAGTATCGTCTGGGTTAGGGGAGGGTTTGGCCAGGTTAAATAAGAATTTGCTCTTCATCTCTGAGCACGGAACCCGGTAGCGGGATGAAATTTGACAACGTACGGTGATCGCTACATAAATAGTCATATTAAACATTCATGAAAATACAAGTGTCGCACATGTTTCGAAAGCCTAGAATCTTGCTAATCCAACTGCATTGTCAGATTTAAAAAAAGATTTACTGCGAAAGAATACGATGCGATTATCTGAGGATAGAGCCCCATAAAAAACTATTTCAACCAGCACAGGCGTAACAAAATCACAAACTGCAATAAAATAAATAGTTTACCTTTGACGATCTTCCTCTGTTTGCAATCCCAATGCTCATTGTTACACAATGAATGGTCTTTTGTTTGATAAAATCCATTTTGTGAACCGCCTGTGTTGTGAATTCCGTCTCATTCCATTTGACGACACATTCGATGTAAATACACACACTAAACGTGACTTTTCCAGTCATGTTTGGTTTCATTGCAATCAACTGGTTTGTTTGTAACACAACCAAACCTGATGGGTCATTTCACGGGACGTATTGACTGAAAGAAACCGATTTGAAGACAACAAGTAATGACATCATTGTGCACCAATGATTTGCCCGCTGTTTCGTTGATTGACTCTATTTTAACCCAATGACCACTGATCGTCTTGAAATCTAGCTGGGTGGATAGTGATGAGCTGAGGTAAACGGCAATATGTCATGTTTATGTGTTGGAATACCAACCCATGTAGTAAACTCCGGCGTGAAGAGGTTCATTCGCCATTGACGATTCATACCGGAAGGAGCAACGAATGTTACGCACAGCGTTGTTTTGGTAAAGCGCATCTTCAGCTGTTTATATATCAATCAGTATGGTGACTTAGTCAGGAAAAGCTTAATCTAAGTCTAGATATACAGATGTACACACAATTTTAGAAGAAATTGATCGAGGACGATTCATTTAGCGATTCCCAGATGGAGGAATATTTTTTGAACGGAGAGGACATCGTTTTGGACTGGTAAGTTCTTCTCATGCTAATGCCGTTGTTTGAAATTAATAATATAAAATATTATTTGTGAAATGAAATAGCCTATTTGAGGCTGTTGAGAGGAGGTCAGGCCCACAACAATGGCCAAAGTGAAATGGAGACAGTAGATACAACTGGTCTGTTGTAATATAATAAAGACAGTAGATCTAGCTGGTCTGTCATAATATAATAGAGACAGTAGATCTAGCTGAAATGTCATAATATAAATGAGACTGTAGATCTAGCAGGTCTATAATAATATATTCAACCTTATGTTCCCTGTACTTTATATATATATCTGTTTATTATACCTGTTGATACAGGGCTCATATGTGAAACTATTCTAACTGAACATTTTCTTTCACAGTGACACTGACTGAATGGGAGCCCCCAGTGCCAAGGTGTCCATCCCCCACTGAAGCTGGTTCATCCAGCTCCTGCCACAAGTGGTGTTCATCTGCCCAAATGTATTTCTGCAGGCATGGATGTGCTACGGCACCTGGCATCAGCAGCATAATATTGTGTTATATTTTGGGGGGTTTGAATACCATTTTGGTATTTTGTATATAGTTATTCCATTCAAAATGTATAACTTCACCAATTTGGCCACTTTGGTACATTTGGGCTACTTGTGTGGGACACCTGGGTGACTTCATGATAAATGTCATGTAGCACACTCATTTTGGAAGTTATCATTCTGAAACTTTGCACAAGTACTATTGCCCTCTTATGTTTTTCACTGAAATTGTCCCCATCATCCTATCTGACTGTTTGTTTTATCTATTTCATTTTAAATATGATACAACAATAAAAATAAAAACACATGTTTATTTCATTGTATTATCTAAACCAGATCTATTGTGTTATATTCTCCTACATTCAATTAACATTTACACAAACTTCTTTCAAATGGTACAAGAACATGCATATCCTTGGTTCTGTGCCTGAGCTACAGGCAGTTAGATTTGGGTATGTCTTCAGGCGGAAATTGAAAAAAGTAGGGGGTAGCTCTAAGAGGTTATGAACTGACTTGCCTAGTTAAATGAAAGTTAAATTTTAAAAATGACATTGCCATCGATAAAATGCAATTGTGTTCATTGTCCATCGCTTATGCCTTTCCATACCATAACCCCTCAGCCACCATGGGGCTCTCTGTTCACAAAGTTGACATCAGCAAAGCGCTCGCCCACATGATGCCATACCTTCGGTCTGCCATCTGCCCAGTATAGTTAAAACCAGGATTCATCCGTGAAGAGCACACTTCTCCAGCGTGCCAGTACGACGCCAAACTGCAGTCAGGTCAAGTCCCTGGTGAGGACGAAGAGCACACAGATGAGCTTCCCTGAGATGTTTCTGACAGTTTGTGCAGAAATTCTTTGGTTGTGCAAACCCAGTTGGCTGGTCTGACAATCCCGCAGGTGAAGAAGCCGGATGTGGAAGTCCTGGGCTGGCATGGTTACTTACACGTGGTCTGCGGTTGGACATACTGCCAAATTCTCTAAAACGATGTTGGAGGCAGCTTATGCTAGAAAGATTTACATTAAATGATCTGTCAACAGCTCTGATAGACATTCTTGCAGTCAACATTCCAATTACACGCTCCTTAAAAACTTGAGATATCTGTGGCATTGTGGTGTGTGACCAAACTACACATTTTAGAGTGGCCTTTTATTGTCCCTTGCACAAGGTACACCTGTGTAATGATCATGTTGTTTAATCAGCTTCTTGGCATGCACACCTGTCAGTTGGATGGATGGATGATCTTGGAAAAAGAAAACGACTCACTAAAAGGGATGTAAACCATTTTCTGCACAACATTTGAGATAAATAAGCTTTTGATGCTTATGGACAATTTCTAGGATATTTTTTTCAACTCTTGTTAAGAGTGTTCAGGTGTGTTGGCGCAGCCACTAATCTTGGCCACACCTTAATGAGTGCTTGTTTAGTTTGAAATGGGGTCTGTTTGAATATACAAAAATGTAACAGCTTTGTATATTTGTAAGTCGCTCTGGATAAGAGCGTCTGCTAAATGACTTAAATGTAAATGTATATGTTAAAAAACATGGCATGCTAACTCCTGATGGCGAAGTGGACTCATTCCATGGATAGAGAACAGAAGATTATAGCTTTGAATCTCACTGATAAAAAAAGAAATGCATTTCCACGATTAATGCCTAAGGAAATTAATTTCAATGTGTCCTATTCAGTAGCAGTGCTTGGAATTCAAAAAAGTTAACCCAAAATATGCTAGCCGTGTTATTAAAACACTTTCAGAGCGTCAATAAAACCTCCCAGGAAAACTTAAGGAACTGGAGTAAAATGCTCTCTGAACCTCCCTGCAACTGAAAAAATATTTTCCATAAAAAGGACAGTAAAATTGAATGTTTTTTAAACAGTCAGAAAACATGGCTTCGTTATCACAAGCAATGCGAAACCCAAATACATATGTTCCCACAACTTCCAATGAACCAAATGTGCTAGCTGGGAACACTCCACTGGGGCCCTGCTCAGCTAATAACCTGCCTACTCTCTGACTGCTCACACACACACACACACACACACACACACACACACACACACACACACACACACACACACACACACACACACACACACACGGCTCCCCCAAACCATGTCTCAGCACATCAACAAACCCTGAGACTTTACAACTTCTCTAGAGGGTTAGGCAACGTGAAAGTAAACTTTGTCTAAAAAAGGTATGTTTGTATATGTCAATCTGTCTGCAACTTTGGTAGCTTTTCAAGTGAAATCTGTCAGACGGAGGGAACACAGGCTCTCTTAAGGGCCATTATGAGCTGTGTAAACATGATTCACAATTAAAGCATGTTGGCGATTCAGGGAGAAGAATGCAGCTGAAAGACCCCTGTTCAGAGATTGAGGGTAGAGGGGCTTTTCGGGATGAGCAGCGCTGGACAAACAAAGACTGCCTGTGAACTCACTCCCTCTCTCTTTCTCCCAGTCTCTCTCTCTTTCCTTCGATCTCTCTCTGCCTCTTCATCTGTCAACTGGAGGAGAACCCAGGCATGGGCGTTTCCTTCTCATCCAGTGAGACTGAGAGAAATACGTGTCAGCCTGTCAGTCCAGAGGCAGACCACTTCCAGATAGCAAATACACTGAAGAATTATTTGGGCATTAACACCTCTGAAAGGTCGGCTAAAACATATACAGCACAAGCTGGTTCTACGAATATCATGGATAGAGATCATAATGAGTTATCTGTTTTTTTTTTTACTCTGGCCAGAATCTATAAAAGCTATTTACAGTATAACAGGTATACAGTCGTGGCCAAAAGTTTTGAGAATGTCACAAATATTAATTTTCAAAGTCTGCTGCTTCAGTTTGTACGATGGCAATTTGCATATACTCCAGAATGTTATGAAGAGTGATCAGATGAATTGCAATTAATTGCAAAGTCCCTCTTTGCCATGCAAATTAACTGAATCCCCAAAAAACATTTCCACTGCATTTCAGCCCTGCCTCAAAAAGACCAGCTGACATCATGTCAGTGACTCTCTAATTAACACAGGTGTGAGTGTTGACGAGGACAAGGCTGGAGATCACTCTGTTAAGCTGATTGAGTTCAAGTAACAGTCATTTTCTCTGATGAATCCCCTTTCCGATTGTTTGGGGCATCCGGAAAAAAGTTTGTCCGGAGAAGACAAGGTGAGCGCTACCATCAGTCCTGTGTCATGCCAACAGTAAAGCATCCTGAGACAATTCATGTGTAGGGTTTCTTTTCAGCCAAGGTAGTGGGCTCACTCACAATTTTGCATAAGAACACAGCCATGAATAAAGAGTGGTACCAACACATCCTCCGAGAGCAACTTCTCCCTACCATCCAGGAACAGTTTGGTGACGAACAATGCCTTTTCCAGCATGATGGACCACCTTGCCATAAGGCAAAACATCAATATCTTGGATCCATGGCCAGGAAACTCCCCAGACCTTAATCCCATTGAGAACGTGTGGTCAATCCTCAAGAGGTGGGTGGACAAACAAAAACCCACAAATTCTGACAAACTCCAAGCATTGATTATGCAAGAATGGGCTGCCATCAGTCAGGATGTGGCCCAGAAGCTAATTGATAGCATGCCAGGGTAGATTGCAGAGGTCTTGAAAAAGAAGAGTCAACACTGCAAATATTGACTCTTTGCATCAACTTCATGTAATTGTCAATAAAAGCCTTTGACACTCATGAAATGCTTGTAATTATACTTCAGTATTCCATAGTAACATCTGACAAAAAAATCTAGACACTGAAGCAGCAAACTTTGTGAAAATTAATATTTGTGTCATTCTCAAAACTTTTGGCCACGACTGTACATACGCAGTAAGCATAACTTCACTTTTAAAGTAATACTGACTATGCTCCAATTTGAGGGAAATGAAACTTATTTGAGTTGGGTTCCATTTTATTATCAGGGCAAGTTCATCTTCCAGTGAAGAGAGTACAGTGAACCCACAGCACCGACGCCAGAAGACGTTGCGCTAAGCATTCCCCAGAAATGACCTCCTCCTCACTCCTACACATTCTTTCATGTCATTATGTGTGCTTTCATGTTGTGAATAAATTGCAGCTGAGAGTGTGTTTACAGTGTGTGGTGTTAAATGGGCATCTTTGTAAAATCGCTCTGGATTAGAATGTCTGCTAAATGACTCAAATGTCAAATGTACATAGAGTGTACGTACCACCACCATGAGTGAAGGAATCCAGGGGGCTCCCCCAGTGTAATGTTCTTCTCCCATCGGATCTAGGAGAGGAGGAAGATAGTGGAGAGACAGAGAGTGATACAAAGAGGGAGAGAGAGTTAAGACTCCACTGCATGTGCATCCATAATGCATAAAACACCACATCTCACTCCACTTCCACCTCAGACAGACACGCAGTAAGAATGGAGTGCAGAGAGTGTGGTTCTGACTCTAAAAACATCTTAGGAGCAGCTCCTCACGCTTCAAACACCTACTCCCCATATCTGGTCACTGAGATAAGATCAACCCAGAGATTGCTAGCTACCACACTCAGCCCTATTATCACTGTCTGTGGCCACTGTGTAAGCTTCAGTATATTGCAGGTACTGTGCGTAGCCTCCCTTGTGTACGAAGGTTTCTCCGCCTCTCATCTCATAAGTAGGACCCAGGGTTCTTGCCTTTGTGACTTGACCAGGAAAAGTTCATGTAACTAGGACCAGGACCTTTTCTTGGTCAGGGTCACATGATCGGGCAACAACTCATACAAGTGAGCCTTAAAATATGGCATGTAATAGAGGCTACCTGCAATGCACTGTAGTGCTAAGGCATATGTCTTGTGATCTACACTATTTTGTAGGTGGATAATCTCCTATAAACCCCACAGCTGGTGGACGAGACTGAGTTGTGTGTGGGACAGAGAAGCTGTTTTAGGAGGTGTTCTGCTGTGAAGGGGAGGGGCTGTGGGGACTGACTGTGTCCCTGGAGGACAGGGCCGTGTGCAGGGGGAGGTTAATTGAGAGGCAGTAGGAGAGTCCAAGCGATAGCTCTCATTAGGTGCACTGAGCAGGTGTGTTTTTCTTCAGCGTACCTGTGGGGACTGAATTTTCTTATCTGTTCAGGGAGGGTGGGGGGAGAGGACGGTTGGAATGGGACGGGATGAACATGCTTTGGAGAGGTCCTGAGACTGACAGGCCTATATTAATGTAGTAATTGAATTGGAGTGACGTGGCTGACTGTAGAACTGTTGACATCTATTTGAATGAAAGAGACAATATAGTTGGAAGTATCATTACCAGGATAAGTTATAAAAGCATTTTATTTTTTATATTGTGTACTTACTCATAGCCTATGAAGGACAAGCAGAGTACCAGAAAATAATGGTTTGAAAACATCCCTGATCAGCATCTCTGCATTATACTTTGTATGAGATTTCATAGATTCAAGACACAACTACAGTACAAGCAAATGACCTTGACCCTGGCCTCTGCATGCATGTCTCATGGACGTGGACTTTATGAGGATCGGTGTCTTCGTCCCATTGCCTGTGACCCATAACTTAACCCCTATCCAGCAGCACACCATTAACACTCCATCTCAGGGAGGAGATTCACCCAGGAGGGTTCTGCTATCAGAACCTCACTTCAGCCCTGCTACTTAAAGTGGAACAGACAGCATTTTAGCAACATTCAAATCTGTTCATATACACTCCCAGGAATATATATATATATTTTTTTACATTTTCTGACAAGCGTGTTTGGGTATTACATATACTAATGCATTTGTGAAAATTCTATAGCAATATAGTGTGGGAAAGTGGCTGTGCGCTTAGACAATTAATAGACATGGCAGTAAACAAAACCTAATAAAAACATTGTCTCGTCCAGGACCACAATCTGCGCAGAGGTACAGTAGGCCTACATGCAAACAAGCCATTTGCCACAAGGGCCTGCCATCATTCACTTTGAACTGAACTGCGTGTTTACAAGCAGTTGCAACAGCGTGACTTTAGATTAGAACGCATTCATCAAAAGCCATAAAATAAACTTGAATGGAAAGCAAATATTTAGCTAAATACCACAGGAGTCACCTAAAACCCTCAAACTTTTACAGATGCACAATGGAGAGCATCCTGTTAGGCTGTATCACCACCTGGTAAGGCAACTGCACCGCCTGCAACCGCAGGGCTCTCCAGAGGGTGGTGCGGTCTGCCCAACGCATCACCAGGGACAAACTAGCTGCCCTCCAGGATACCTACAGCACCCGATGTAACAGGAAAGCAAAACGATCACCAAGGACGACAACTAACCGAGCCACTGCCTGTTCACCCCGTGCATCAAAGCTAGGACCGAGAGACTGAAAAACAGCTTCTATCTCAAGGCCAACAGACTGTTAAATAGACGTCACTAGCACATTAGAGGCTGCTGCCTATATACATATACTTTAAATCACTGGCCACTTGAATAAATGAATACTAGTCACTTCAATAATGTTTACATATTTTGTATTACTCAACTCATATGTACATACTGTATCTTAGTCTATGCCATTCTGACATTGCTCATCCATATATGTATATATTCTTAAATCCATTCCTTTACTTAGACTTGTGTGTATATGTTGGGAAATTGTTAGATATTACATGTTAGATATTACTGCACTGTTGGAGCTAGAAACACAAGCACACCTTTGCTACACCTGCAATGACATCTGCTAAACATGTGTATGTGACCAATAACATTTGATTTGATTTGAGTCCTCCTACATTTGGGAACTTTACAGTCCTATTGATCAAACAACAATGAAAAGGGTTGGCTATATTTCCCTATATGCACATCAACAAGATCAACATCTAATGCTAGCCAGAGCAAGAGGAGCTCAAATCTAACAAAGGAACATTAGATAAACCCTCTCAAACTTTTTCAGCTATACTGAACAAAAATATAAAACGCAAAATGAAACAATTTCAAAGATTTTACTAAGCTACAGTTAAGGAAATCAGTTAATTGAAATACATTCATTAGGCCCTAATTTATGGATTTCACATGACTGGGCAGGGGCGCACAGTTTTTCCTCACAAAAGGACCTTCGAGACAGAAAGTAGTTTCATTTCAAGCTAAAGTGTACTGTTAGCTAGCTAACGTTAGCTGGCTGGCTCCCTAGCTCACGTTAAGTGTATGACATTATTCGTATCCCAGAACCGTTTGATTTGCTAGAGCCTAATGTTAGCTAGCTGACATTGAACCTGGTTGGTTAGATCCCAGCAGATTTATGCAGGGTAGTAACGACATGATTTGGCACTATGTTCATTGTTGTTTAACTAGCTAATGTTACGTGCGTGATCTTACATGTTGTTTACCTAGCTACGTGTCTTAAGCTAAAGGGTACAACGCCAATTGAATATGGCCAGTGTCGGTAAACGTTGGCAAAAAAGAGTAATGAAATTGTTGCCAGCAGAGCTGGTTAGGCTGTTCATGTTATCCAGAGGTAAACAAACCATCGGCCAGAACGCCAAGTGTGTGCTCGGAACACTCCAAGAGCGAAACGAGATGTGTGAGGCTAAAGCTTAAGCGGGTGTAAACTATGCTGAATGGGTGTAGACAACAAGAAGAGCTCTTCACTAGATACTAAAACATTCAAAGGCCATTTTCTCAAAAGTAAGTTTATAAGTTTATCAACTTTCAAAAAGTCTAAACTTTTATCCAATGTAAAAAAAACACAATTTCAAATGTTGCTACACAAGACCAAATCAAGGCTGTGAGTCAAACAAAATAAGAGAAGAATATGGAAAATGTGAGTACGGAAAATACACTGGGATTTGTTTTTCAGCTCATGAAACATTGGACCAAGAATGTTAGCCCTTATATTTGTTTCAGAAAAGTTAACCATCGAAATTGCACCGATAAACAATGGGGAATAGCCTGCACGTCCTTCTGTAGCTTGCCTGCCAATGCATGCGTTGTCCCAACCAAGCACCAAAACTAATTGCCTAGCTACTTCCAGATACAACTGAGAATACCTCACTGACCATGTTACTCGTGCTAGCAGAGCTGGTTAGGCTGCTTACATGTTCTATAATGACTATTAACTATTACTTTTTTGCCTGAGTTTTACTGACACCGGTCATATTATCCATTTTAGAATAAGGTTGTAATGAAGGGCCTCCCGGGTGGCGCGGCGGTCTAATGCACTCCATCGCAGTGACTGCGGCATCACTACAGCCCCGGGTTTGATCCCAGGCTGTGTCACAGCCGGCCGTGACCAGGAGACCCATGAGGCAGCGCACAATTGGCCATCATCCGGGTTAGGAAGTGTATGGCCGGCCGGGATTTCCTTGTCCCATCGTGATCTATCGACTCCTTGTGGCGGGACAGGCGACAGCAAGCTGACCTCGGTTGTCAGCTCGATGTTTCCTCCGATACACTGGTGCGGCTGGCATCCGTGTGTCAGTGCGGCTTGGCAGGGTCGTGTTTCGGAGAACGCGTGGCTCTCGACCTTTGCCTCTCCCGAGTCCGTAGGGGAGTTGAAGTGATGGGACAAGACTGTAACGACCAATTGGATATCACAAAATCGTGGAGAAGGGGTAAAAGTTTTTTTTAAATAATAATAAGTCTAACTTTACCAAATGTGGAAAAAGTCAAGGGGACTGAACACTTTCTGAATTCATATTCAGTTACGTTACAGACTTATATATATATATATAAAAAAAATGTTTCTTCCCTCTCATCAATCTACACAAAATACCCCATACTGATAAAAGAAAAACATGTACAGTGCCTTGCGAAAGTATTCGGCCCCCTTGAACTTTGCGACCTTTTGCCACATTTCAGGCTTCAAACATAAAGATATAAAAATGTATTGTATTGTACTGTATTTTTTTGTGAAGAATCAACAACAAGTGGGACACAATCATGAAGTGGAACAACATTTATTGGATATTTCAAACTTTTTTAACAAATCAAAAACTGAAAAATTGGGCGTGCTTGCACTTCAACGACAGACAAAATGAGAAATAAAATCCAGAAAAATCACATTGTAGGTATTTTAATGAATTTATTTGCAAATTATGGTAGAACATAAGTATTTGGTCACTGACAAACAAGCAAGATTTCTGGCTCTCACAGACCATCTTTAAGATGCTCCTCTGTCCTCCACTCGTTACCTGTATTAATGGCACCTGTTTGAACTTGTTATCAGTATAAAAGACACCGGTCCACAACAGTCACACTCCAAACTCCACTATGGTCAAGACCAAAGAGCTGTCAAAGGACACCAGAAACAAAATTGTAGACATGCACCAGGCTGGGAAGACTGAATCTGCAATAGGTAAGCAGCTTGGTTTGAAGAAATCAACTGTGGGAGCAATTATTAGGAAATGGAAGACATACAAGACCACTGATAATCTCCACGCAAGATCTCACCCCGTGGGGTAAAAATGATCACAAGAACAATGAGCAAAAATCCCAGAACCACACGGGGGGACCTAGTGAATGACCTGCAGAGAGCTGGGACCAAAGAAACAAAGCCTACCATCAGTAACACACCACGCCGCCAGGGACTCAAATCCTGCAGTGCCAGACGTGTCCCCCTGCTTAAGCCAGTACATGTCCAGGCCCGTCTGAAGTTTGCTAGAGAGCATTTGGATGATCCAGAAGAAGATTGGGAGAATGTTATATGAACAGATGAAACCAAAATATTATTTTTTGGTAAAAACGCAACTCATCGTGTTTGGAGGACAAAGAATGCTGAGTTGCATCCAAAGAACACCATACCTACTGTGAAGCATGGGGGTGGAAACATCATGCTTTGGGGCTGTTTTTCTGCAAAGGGACCAGGACGACTGATCTGTGTCAAGGAAAGAATAAATGGGGCCATGTATCGTGAGATTTTGAGTGAAAACCTCCTTCCATCAGCAAGGGCATTGAAGATGAAACATGGCTGGGTCTTTCAGCATGACAATGATCCCAAACACACCGCCCGGGCAACGAATGAGTGGCTTCGTAAGAAGCATTTCAAGGTCCTGGAGTGGCCTAGCCAGTCTCTAGATCTCAACCACATAGAAAATCTTTGGAGGGAGTTGAAAGTCAGTGTTGCCCAGCAACAGCCCAAAAACATCACTGCTCTAGAGGAGATCTGCATGGAGGAATGGGTCAAAATACCAGCAACAGTGTATGAAAACCTTGTGAAGACTGACAGAAAACATTTGATCTCTGTCATTGCCAACAAAGGGTATATAACAAAGTATTGAGATTAACTTTTGTTATTGACCAAATACTTATTTTCCACCATAATTTGCAAATAAATTCATAAAAAATCCTACAATGTGATTTTCTGGATTTTTTTTCTCATTTTGTCTGTCATAGTTGAAGTGTACCTATGATGAATATTACAGACCTCTCTCATCTTTTTAAGTGGGAGAACTTGCACAATTGGTGGCTGACTAAATACGTTTTTGCCCCACAGGCAAGTTGAGAACTTATTCATATTTACAATGACAGACTACCCTAGCCAAACCTGGATGACGCCGGGACAATTGTGCATCGCCCTATGGGACTCCTAATCATGGCTGGATGTGATACAGCCTGGATTTGAACCAGGGACTGTAGTGATGCTTCTTGCACTGAGATCCCTCATTACCAACATTTCTGAGGATGAAATATTGTCCCTTTGTCCATTGTTTGATGTTGTAGTTTTGGGTTGGTTAACACTTCATGAGGCAAGCAGACATTCCGATCACCAAAACTAGGCCCCAAAGGACTCGTCTGCTGCCTAATGGTTTACGATCGACGTGAGGTGTCATAAAACCCCCACATCCATCCCTCTCCCCCTCTACGGGAGAGGGAGAGCTCTGTAGAGCTGATCCACTGTAAACCTGATCTCTTGGATCCTCACAGGAGAGTCATGACACCTGCCTGATGACATCACCAGGCCATAAATTACACCAAAGAAAAATATGAAATGCAACATGTAAAGTGTTGGTCCCATGTTTTATGAGATGAAATAAAATATCCCAGAAATGTTCCATAAGCACATTTGTTTACATCCCTGTTAGTAAGTGTTTCTCCTTTGCCAAGATAATCCACCTACCTGACAGGTGTGGCATATCAAGAAGCTGACTAAACAGCATGATCATTACACAGAAGCACCTTGTGCTGGTGACAATAAAAGGCCACTGAAATGTGCAGTTGTGTCACAACACAATGCCAAAAATGACTCAAGTTTTGAGGGAGCGTGCAATTGGCATGCTGACTGCAGGAACATCCACCAGAGCTGTTGCTCAGTTGGTAGAGCATGGCGCTTGTAACGCCAGGGTAGTGGGTTCGATTCCCGGGACCACCCATACGTACACATGACTGTAAGTCGCTTTGGATAAAAGCGTCTGCTAAATGGCATATATTATTTATTATATTATATTATTAAATGTTCATTTTTCTACCATAACCTGCCTCCCAACGTCGTTTTCGAGAATTTGGCAAAACGTCCAAACGGCCTACAAACCGCAGACCACATGTAACCACACCAGCCCAGGACCTCCACATCCGGCTTCTTCACCTGTGGGATCTTCCGAGACCAGCCAACCACACAGCTGATGAGTTTGTGCAACCAAAGAACTTCTGCACAAACCGTCAGAAACCATCTCAGGAAGCTCATCTGCGTGCTCGTCATCCTCACCAGGATCTTGACCTGACTGCAGTTCAGCATTGCAACTGACTTCAGTGGGCAAATGCTCACCTTCGATGGCCTCTGGCACACTGGAAGAAGTGTGCTCTTCACGGATGAATCCCAGTTTCGACTGTACATGGCAGATGTCAGACAGCGTGTATTGGCGAGTGGTTTGCAGATGTCAACATTGTGAACAGAGTGCCCCATGGTGGCGGTGGGGTTATACTATGGACCGGCATTAGCTACAGACAATAAACACAATAGCATTTTATCGATGGCAATTTGAATGCACAGAGATACCGTGGTGAGATCCTGAGGCCCATTGTCATGCTATTCATCTGCCGCCATCACCTCATGTCATTGTAAATAAGAATTTATTGTATTCGATAGAGATAAAAAAAGGGCTGCATTGGTCCTTTAATCTCTCTGAGCTTGTCCCAGATGTGTAATTAATATTTTAGTCCACTTCTGTGCCTTGTTGGCACTTAGTCAAACCCTGCTGCTGTACTGAAAGGTTTAAGGCAGAGGGAGGCAAAAGCATTTGGGCAAGTTAGGTGTTTGATGGATTGATTTCTCAGCATTGTGATTGACTCGACTACTGTATGACGTTCTGTTGTGTTAACCTGGCCAGGTTGTGGCTTGATTTAGCCTTGCAAACACCTCTTAAGACTCTAGGGGCAGTATTTCATTTTTGGATAAAAAGACGTGCCCGTTTTAAGCGCGATATTTTGTCACGAAAAGATGCTCGACTATGCATGGAATTGATAGCTTTGGAAAGAAAACACTCTGACGTTTCCAGAACTGGAAAGATTTTCACTGTGAGTGCCCTAGAACACAAGCTTTAGGCAAAACCAAGATGTTACTGCAACCAGGAAATGAACAGGATTTCTGAAGCTACGTTTTGCATTGTCTCCTTATATGGCTGTGAATGCCCCAGGAATGAGCCTACCCTTTCTATCGTTTCCCCAAGGGGTCTGCAGCATTGTGACGTATTTGCAGGCATATCATTGGAAGATTGACCATAAGAGACTACATTTGCCAAGTGTCCGCACGGTGTCCTGCGTGGAAATTGGTGCGCAAAACTCAGCTGCTGGTATTTTTCCATGGGATTCTGAGAAAAACCATGCTTCCACGAACGGCATATCAATGAAGAGATATTTGACAAAACACCTTGAGGATTGATTCAAACAACGTTTGCCATTGTTTCGGTCGATATTATGGAGTTAATTCTGAAAAAAGTTCGACGTGTAGGTGACTGAATTTTCGGTTCGTTTCGGTAGCCAAATGTGTAGTAACAAAACGGAGCGATTTGTCCTACACAAATAATCTTTCCGGAAAAACTGGACATCTGCTATGTAACTGAGAGTCACCTCATTGAAACATCTGAAGTTCTTCAAAGGTAAATTATTTTATTTGATTGCTTTGCTGGTTTTTGTGAATATGTTGCGTGCTAAATGCTACGCTAAATGCTAAGCTAGCTATCAACACTCTTACACAAATTATTGATTTTCTATGGTTCAAAAGCATATTTTGAAAATCTGAGATGAGTGTTGTTGAGTGTTGTTAAGAAAAGGCTAAGCTTGAGAACAGGCATATTTATTTAATTTAATTTGCGATTTTCAGAAATCGTTAACGTTGCGTTATGGTAATGAGCTTGAGCAGTAGTCACGATCCCGGATCCGGGATGAGGAGTTCTATGAGGTTTTAACACCTGAACAGCTACCTTGATATCCACCCTTTTATAATATGACCATTAACCTGAGAGTGACAGATTTCAGTTCCATTGAAGGCTGCTCTCTTATAACAGGTCAGTTATGTTTTTATAATACTTCCACATATATGTAATTTATGATTAATTGTGAAAGATAACGAGCAACAATTAAGCTTAAAGGGTAGGAACCTTGAGTTTTACTCACCAATGTAATAAATAAAACAGTGTGGTCAAAGACTTAGTAAGTAACTTAGTTGTAGTCACGATCGGGTTATCTATAAGTATAAACAATTATGTTTTTGGAATATTACATATTTATGAACTTATTTCCCGATATCTTCTAAGCTACCCACAATGCACTATTTGTCAATGTCATATGGAGGATCAATGGAGGATTTTCCACCTTGGCTTAGTTCTAGCGCACTACCTGACGGACATCTGGAATCTATCCATTTAATATTTCCCTGACTCTCCCTCTGCCCGGCGAAGTGCCCGCCTCCCCCTTGCTTTGGTAGCCAACTCAGCATGCACGCTTTTAAAAGTTTTACAATCGGATGGGCCCCAGCCATCAATAGCTCTAACTCTTTCAATCTGAGGTTATGTTTTGGTTGTGTTGTGTTAGTTGTGTTCTAGTTCATCTCCAGTAGTTGGGCTCTAGCTTGCCGACCATGACTGTGGTAGTTGGGTAGGCTACTAGCTAGTTGACTAAATAGTTAATGTTGGCTGGCTGCTGGCTAAGATGGCTATATGCAGTTAATATTCTTTCATAACTGGTTAGATGGCATTATGTAGTTCCAAAACTTTGGTTTACTTTAATGTAGCTGTAAGCTAGGGGTTGATAGCAACTGGCTACCTCATGCACTGCTAATGTAAGGTTGGCAGGCTGGTAAGCCTAATGTTAGCAGGCTAGTTGGCTAGCAACCTTACAGGTTGATTTGTACAAATACATTTATTACGCATTTGCTTGTAAGTTGGTTAAAAATGTAATTGAAACTAGTTGTCATCAGCGCAAACAATTTGAAGTTATACATTTAAAAGTTATTTCTGTTGGAGTTTACATTATAGGGTATAGGCTGGCTTGCCGGGTCCTACATATTACACCACACCCCAGAAAACCCCTTTCCGACAAGACCTTTAGATTGGTTTTATGTTACAACTCAAAAAATAGAAAAATTGGGGTGTAACTTTGCATTGGGACTTTTGATGTGTATACTAATGTAAATCCATATGTTACATGTTGTGACGTTTATGTTACCTACACTGTAAGGCTCGAGGGGAAATAAATGAATATAGCATACTGTGTATAACGTTGTGCGTCTTGAGAGTATCTCAAAGAAAATGAGGCCGTTTTAGAAAACCGTCGTCTAATGTTCCTCCTCCTGTGTGGTTGACAAAGGAAAACCCAACTGAGGCAAACAATGTTGTGTCTGTATCTTCCAAATATTTCATGTAGGCCTGGGCCATGCTCCATACCTGTACCTCAAAGCATGTTTGAACACAATGACACACAGGTACAGTCATGAACAGTAGTGGAACATCAATGCTGTAATACATGATAACAGCTGAACAGATTATAATACAGCGAGGAGAAATGTGGAAATGTGAGCTGGGTGAATCACACCACTGGCATAGTTCTGTGCTTGAACACAGGCCAGAGAGTGTTTTATATTCAATAAATTAGAAACCTCACAACCTTTCATTGCACATGAAAGGGATCACCTTAGCGGGTCCGGGGGTTAAGAACACTATTATTAACTATTATTAAGTGTACCCATTCACCCATCAAACTACACTTATTTAATCTGACTAACACATGGGAGTGTTTAAATTGCCTGACGACTCAAACTGAATTATTCAGCTGCTCTATGATCGCTACATACTTCTGTCGAAGACTGCCATCATTGAAGTTGTTTGTGGTGATCACAAAATTAGGGGTGTTGTACAAAACAAAGTCATCAGCAATTGGATCATTTCTAACCAATCAGAGTATCAAAGCCAATGACACATTTTCTAAAAGGCTGCTTTACCTACGTGTGTTCTGGCTCAAACCATCGGGTTCTGGGACCAATCAGAACAGTTAGAACATGTTTGCGTTCTAGAAATCGTCAAGAGGTACTCCGATCCAGACTCGTTGCGGAGTAAAACTAATGTCTGTGGTCTTGGCGTTTCGCAGGAACAAGTAGTTTGGGTAGCCAGGCAAGTGTTTAAGAACAGTTATGAAACAAATGAGCAGAGGCATCAACACCACTCTAGAGGTGTCAAGCTCTCACTGCTGGCTAAATGAATGGTAAAGAATATATGAGCTAAATAGACTAGTATGAGCATTCAGGGTATCACTGATCAAGGATACAGGAGTTTAATTAAACCTCTTAAGGATCTCAACAGATCAGTGTCCCGACTACGGGACAGTTGAGCTAACGTAGGCTAATGTGATTAGCATGAGGTTGTAAGTAACAAGAACATTTCCCAGGACATAGACATTTCTGATATTGTCAGAAAGCTTACATTCTTGTTCATTTAACTGCACTGTCCAATTTACAGTAGCTATTATAGTGAAAGAATACCATGCTATTGTTTGAGGAGAGTGCACAGTTATGAACTTAAAAAGTTATTAATAAACCAATTAGGCACATTTGGGCAATCTTGATACAAACATTTCAACTGAAAATGGGACGTTCATGGGATCAGTCTAAATTGTTGCACATACACTGCTGCCATCTATTGGCCAAAATCTAAATTGCACCTGGGCTGGAATAATACATTATGGCCTTTCTCTTGCATTTCAAATATGATGGTACAAAAAAGAAATGTCTTTTTTTTTGTATTATCTTTTACCAGATCTAATGTGTTATATTTTCCTACATTAATTTCACATTTCCACAAACTTGAAAGTGTTTCCTTTCAAATGGTATGAAGAATATGCATATCCGTGCTTCCGGTCCTGAGCTACAGGCAGTTAGATTTGGGTTTGTCATTTTAGGTGAACATTTTAAAAAGGGGTGCATCCTTAAGAGGTTTTAACCTAACTGCTAAACGTTTCAGAGGCACATAGAGAGGTATAAGCAGGGACATGAATTTGTCCTGACCAAGTAACCTGGGAAGGAAAAACTCTTGGCCCTACTTATGGCTTCCTGCACAAGATAAGTGGTCAGGAATTCTCCTGGCCCTAGGGAAAGGGAACAGCGGCCACATAATATAAATATTGGTCTTTAACATGAATAATATAGTCCACGGTGATTTGTGTATCCACAGCTATAACGGTACGATATTAAGTAAGCTGCTTAAGACGTGGAGGTGTTATAGAGGGGAAGGCCTGAATACTAGACCATTATGAGGAAGGATGTCCATTAAGGAAGATGATGCAACACATTAGAAGGGCTTTACCTCACTGACAGTTCAGGGGCTATCAGACTAATAGGGGAAGTGTGTGGCCTAGGTGTTGTTATGGAAAGCAAATAGAATAGCTATTGTATTGTCCTTATAGAAATCTTAAGACTAATACTGCTGTTATTCATCAGCTTAGTCTTGGCCCATTACATTTAAATCATTGTATACAACACTTTGGGATCCGATTACTTGGTGTAACAAAGCAGAGATTACCAAACTGTTCCTTGACCCCAGGGCTACCGCTAAATGTAAATTCCATCCCTTGCTATACAACGGAGAAAAATCCCATTCATCCATTCACCTCAAAGTTTTTCTAAAGCTGTTTCTTACCTCTGACAGGAAGGTCTGTGCTGATTTCTGTGCACCGACGTGCAGCAAATACTCATACACATATAAAGCTAACCTGTAAAACAAAGAGAAAAGGGTCAGCATTGAGGCTCCATCTCACACCTCCTCCATTCCTCCTTCCCCTCCTCCTCACTCTGGAGAATCTCTCACCCTCCCTCCTGGGGTAGCAGGCAGCCTAACCCACTGGTACTCAGGTGAAAAATGTGGCTTTACTGGATCTCTCCTTACAGGGCAGTGGAATTAAGCAGGAGAAGGAAGGCTTTGTCACAATCACAAACACAATCGTATTTGAGTTCAGACCTGTAGTATGTACACCAGGGAACATCAACTAGATTCAGTCACAGCCTATTTTTTTCTTGAGCGGATGGTCGGGGGGACGGAACATAATTACAAATCATTTATAGACTGCAAATTGACCACAAGAAGCCCACACAGATACTGTATACGTTTCTTTTTCTTGTACTTTCACCCCTTTTTCGTGATATCCAATTGGTAGTTACAGTCTCGTCCCATCGCTGCAACTCCCGGACGGACTAGCGAGAGGCGAAGGTCAAGAACCATGCGTCCTCCGAAACACAACCCTGCCAAGCCGCACTGCTTCTTGACACACTATTCGCTTAACCCGGAAGCCAGCCGCACCAATGTGTTGGAGGGAACACCATCCAGCTGGCGCCCGAAGTCAGCTTGCAGGCGCCCCGGGCCCACCACAAGGAGCCGCTAGAGCATGATGGAAGAAAGAAATCTCGGTCTGTCCAAACCCTCCCCTAAACTGGACAAGGCTGGGCCAACTGTGCGCCACCTCATGGGTCTCCCGGTCAGGGCCGGCTGTGAAAGCGTATGATCAAACCCGGGTCTGTAATGATGCCTTAAGCAATGCGATGCAGTGCCTTAGACCGCTGTGCCACTCGGGAGGCCATGATACTGTATAATATTTGACTGAAACATTTCAAACCTTGCTTACATTTGTATATGATCACGTGTCTCTCTATTATGTGTGGAAATACTTGGGGAACAGATTTCCCAAATTAAAATCCATTAGAGCAGATTTCTTGGTGTTTTTACAGTTTATGTCCAAAAATGAAAATTCAACAAAAAATTTAAATATTTTGCTCAGAAAACCCGCGTGCCGCCAGTTAGGGAACCCTGATGCACACAGTATTGACATGTACAGTAAGAACCAGAGACTGTTTCACTATGAGGATAGGCAGAAAAACATTGCTGACTCTAAGGAACAGCCATTGGGACGCTCTAGAAAAAAACATGTTTTAAACTTTGTGGCATGATGCCACAACTCTGTGGTTTAAGGAGCTCCTCCTTTAACATGAAGGCTGATGAAAACAAGAGGCAAGTAGAGACAGCCAAGTAAGGCTCGGAGCCACACTATCTATCTGACAAGCCACACTGCCGCATGCATTTTTGTCATTTTTGGTATCCATTACGACTGTCATTTTGCCGCCTGTGCTGGCAATTACTGTGCTCCCAATGCTCCTGGACTAATGCTGAAACCACACTGCAAGGGGGGGGGAAACATCCCCTGTTCTCCCCAGCTAGACTGAACAGAGTGGACAACAAGGCAGCTCAGTAACAGTGTGGTTTTAGAGAGGACAGGGACCCCTGTCAGTCTGGTCACATCAGATTACGTCCCCTGTAGCAGCAGAGGCTCAGAAACACTTGGGCCTATGATAATGAATTGTGTTGAACCAAGCACCAGGCACATAATTGTCTCGAAGTAATCATTCCTTCGATATGCCTGTTTTTCATGTGGGAGACTTCTCTTCCACTGTCTGTCAAAAACCAGTTCTGACTAACGTTAGACATTAGTTAAAGGGGGACCAATCTTCTTAAAGCTGCAAAATGTCACCTTTTGGGGTACCTGACCAAATTCATCTGTCATTCTCATTGAAAGCAAGTGTAAGAAGTGGTAGATATATTCTATGTGCGCTATTTCTATGCTTCCCATTGTTAAGTTTTGTTTTTGTGTCAGTTTTGTACACCAGCTTCAAACAGCTGAAAATACAATATTTGTTGTTTTTGCGGTTTAGAGCGGTTTAGATGGTACAATGATTCTCTTCATTGCTTGTTTTGTCACAAACTGAAATTAGGTGAACTAAAGGAAATGGCGGGGCGATTTCTGCATACTGCACCTTAATTTCTCATTGTTACATCAGACATTACACCTTTAAATTCAGTAATACATTTTAAAACAAAAGGTTCTGGAAGCAATGAATGCAATTATGTATTGAGTGTTTTATCTGCTCGGTCTCTGTTTTATGGTTGTGTATTCTTTACGGTGGAGTGACTGCTTAGAGGAGCGACTTCTTAGAGGGTAAGTCAAAGGTGATGGTCGCCGAACAATGGATTATAGGTAATGGCATGATATACAAATGAATGACGCGATGGAGCAAATTGCTGGCTGGAATATTTTCATACTTATCTGATCTTAGAGACGACTGTCTCATGACACTACTGTTCCTGGTAAAACAAAATGTTTGGTGCTGTTTAGTAATCAGGTCTCACCTTCAATTCAAACCAGCCAGCGAGAACTGAGCGCTGGGAGTGTGCTCTGAAATAGCTTAATGCAACCAGTCAAAAAGTAGGCACTCCTTTAACTTCTTGGTGACAGGGGGCAGTATTTTCATGTCCGGATCAAATGCATGCCCAAATTCAACTGCCTGCTACTCATCCCCAGAAGATAAGATATGCATATTATTAGTAGATTTGGATAGAAAACACTGAAGTTTCTACTGTTTGAATCATGTCTGTGAGTATAACAGCACTTATGTAGCAGGCAAAACCCAGAGGAAAAAACATTGAGATTTGTTTTTGGAGGTTACTCTTTTTCAATGAGATTTCATTGGGAATGCAGATTTCTAAGGGACCTTCTTGCAGTTCCTACCGCTTCCACTGGATGTCACCAGTCTTTAGAAATTGGTTGAGGTTTTTCCTTTGTGTAATGAAGAAGTAGCCCTGTTCAAAACGAGGGTCACTTCAAGTGTACTGTTAGATAGAGGCACATGACCAGAAAAGCTAGATACAGTTTGTTTTCCTCCTGTATTGAACACAGATCATCCAGTCTTCAATTTTATTGATTATTTACATTTAAAAAATATCTAAAGTTGTATTACAAAAGTAGTTTGAAAAGTTTTGGCAAAGTTTACAGGTAACCTTTGAGATATTTTGTAGACACGTTACGCAAGTTGGAACCAGTGTTTTTCTGGATCAAACACGCCAAATAAATGGACATTTTGGATATATATCGACGGAATTAATCGAATATTTGTGACGTTTATGGAACATATTAGAGTGCCAACAAAAGAAGCTTGTCAAAGGTAAGGCATGACTTATATTCTTATTTCTGCGTTTTGTGTCGCGCCTGCAGGGTTGAAATATGTTTTCTCTCTTTGTTTACAGAGGTGCTACCCTCAGATAATAGCATTGTTTGCTTTCGTTGAAAAACCTTTTTGAAATCTGACATGTTGGCTGGATTCACAACAACTGTAGCTTTAATTTGGTATCTTACATGTGTGATTACATGAAAGTTTGATTTTTATAGTAATTTATTTGAATTTGTCGCTCTGCATTTTCACTGGCTTTTGGGCAGGTGGTACGCTAGCGTCCCACATATCCCGGAGAGGTTAACCAGGAAGTACCTGTGCTCTCCCTCTCAGAGTGACAGTGCGGCTGTTTAAACTCTTCTGTTTTCTGGTAAAGACTGGAGGCAGTTGGTGTAAAATGTAAGAAGACTACCCCTTGGCTGTGTGTAATACCCAGCGGCATGCGTCGGCTTATATAAGCTGGTCCACGCTGAACTGGATCGAACAGAGATTCCTATGAGTTGATTAAATTTTCTTGGCTAGACTGGTGTGATCTGGGGTTCTATGCCCTGGTGATGGGCACCTGCCCCTTCTCTAATGCATTATTTAAAAACACTCATTCAATCCTGGCTTCGGGGGACACCTTTTGTTGCACTGTCAGAATCACTGAGTGTAACTCCGCCAAGGGAAGAGGGTTGTGGAGACTCTTCCTGTGCAGGTAGATGAATCAGTGGAGAGGGAAAGAGAGAGCGAGAAACTCTAGGCGTTAAGACTACTGTGTGATAACAAAAGGGCTAACGACCGTAGTGGAAACCACAGGGCCAGACATGACAGGAGACAGAGACACGACACCAAACACAAGGCATATGTTCATACAAAAGCCTTCTCTGAAACTAGAAACAGCTAGCGCACACACCATGTCCTCTGACCTCCCAATGGGAACATCTCCATAATAATATATTTACAACCTCTGAGTAACAAGCGTGTTGCTCATTCTTCTCCTGTCTGTCATAGTGTTGTCTCAGGTGCCTAGAAAAGAATCTCAACATCCTAGTTGATTGATCAGCTGGTCTTATCCACCCCTCTACCCCTCTCACTTAATTCTCTCTGCCCTGCTGTGACACTCCAAGTAAAGAGGTCAGAGGCCACTGAAACCATCATCATGGATAATGTTCATACAAATGACATGCTGCGGAAAGATGAGGAAATCAGAGGCCAGCTGACTTCTCTCAGTCAGAGAATGACTATTGAGTAGGTGGTTGAGTTTGGTCCCCTCTGTAGTGACTAAGGGCTCAGACACACCAATAGCGTTCGCTGGACGAGAGTGCTTAGCACCTCTGAACGCAATTTGCAAGGTGAAACGATTTTACATTTAGAAAAGTGGGTGGTCCCTAAAAACACAATGTGGTGAACGATTGGCAGACGAACAAGAGATCCAAATATGGTGCGATGTGTGCTAGCCTTAACATTAGAGGCAGGGCCAGGGAGGGAGACAGCAGCCTCCAGCAAGCTCGGAGCTTTGCACTATGTCCACACTTCAAGGGGAGATCTCCCACCTCAACCCAGGAACACACCTGTCCTGACATCTCGCCCCAGGCTCCCAGACTACGCTCCCACTAGACATGAAAGCACCTCCGCCAAGTTTAGCCAGCTAAAGCACAGTCTGTTAGCAAATTAACTTTCCGGTCTTGATTTCAATAATTCAGCAGTGAAAGCATGGCCTTGATTAGATAAGGTACGCAGGAGAAGTGATGGAGAAGGGAGTCGAAGTAAATGCAAGATAGTCATTTCACAAAAGCCTACAGTAATTAAGAGTGTATTGGAAAATGTGGACACAGTTGACAGGAATGGCGCCAGAGGGGATGCCTGCCGTTTTATGGGCTCCAAACCAACTGTGCTATTTTGTTAATTTTTTCGCATTGTTTGTAACTTATTTTGCACATAAAGTTGACACTACCGTATCTTAAGCGATTACTCGCCTAACAAAACTAACCCCTATCTGAGATATCTACTGCAGCCCTCATCCTCCACATACCACACCCGTTGTACAAGTCAAATTCTGTTAAAGGTCCCCAAAGCACACACATTCCTGGGTCGCTCGTCTTTTCAGTTCGCTGCAGACAGCGACTGGAACGAGCTGCAACAAACACTCAAACTGGACAGTTTTATCTAAATCTCTTCATTCAAAGACTCAATCATGGACACTCTGACAGCTGTGGCTGCTTTGTGTGGTGTATTGTTGTCTATACCTTCTTGCCCTTTGTGCTGTTGTCTGAGCCCAATAATGTTTGTACCATGTTTTGTGCTGCTACCATGCTGTGTTGTCATGTGCTGCTGCCTTGCTATGTTGTTGTCTTTTTAGGTCTCTCTTTATGTAGTGTTGTCTCTCTTGTCGTGATGTGTGTTTTGTCCTATATTTATATTTTTTTTTTTATCCCAGCCCCCGTCCCCACAGGATGCCTTTTGGTAGGCCGCCATTGCAAGAATTTGTTCTTAATTAACTAACTTGCCTGGTTAAATAAAGGTTAAATAAATCAAATAAAAAAACTTGAAGATTTTTTCTTTAATGAGTCCGACGCAAAGTATATACTGCTCTCCGGAGACCAGGCCCAAATCCAAGTAATTTGCATGACAAAAAGGCGGAGATACAGAGGGAGAAGATGTGCCTTGCTAAGATTGGGTGCCTTGCTAAGATTCATATGCGAGTGAATAAATCACAATTACCATCGGTTCTACTGGCCAACGTTGAATCACAGCTGGTGTGCGATGTCTAATATTAAAGAAGTCTCTAGGAATTGCTCTCTTGAGGTAGAGTACCTCATGATAAGTTGTAGACCACACTATCTACCAAGAGAGTTGTCATCTATATTATTCGTAGTCGTCTATTTACCACCACAAACTGATGCTGGCACTAAGACTGCACTCAACGAGCTGTATAAGGCCATAAGCAAACAAGAAAATGTTCATTCAGAAGCGGTGCTCCAAGTGGCCAGGGACTTTAATACAGGCAAACTTAAATCCGTTTTACCTCATTTCTACCAGCATGTCACATGTACAACCAGAGGAAGAAAAAAAGAAAAACAACTCCACACACAGAGACGCATACAAAGCTCTCTCACACCCTCCATTTGGCAAATCTGACCATAATTCTATCCTCTTGATTCTCGCTTACAAGCAAAAACTAAAGCAGGAAGTACCAGTGACTCGCTCAATACGGAAGTGGTCAGATGACGCGGATGCTATAGGACTGTTTTGCTAGCACAGACTGGAATATGTTCAATGATTCATCCAATGGCATTGAGGAGTATACCATCTCAGTCAATGGCTTCATCAATAAGTACATTGGCGACATCGTCCCCACAGTGACAGTACGTAAACATCCCAACCAGAAGCCTTATATTACCGGCAACAACTGCGTCGAGCTAAAGGCTAGAGTTGCCGCTTTCAAGGAGCGGGACAATAATCCAGATGCTTGTAAGAAATCCCGCTATGCCCCTTTAGACGAACCATCGAACAGGCAAAGCGTCAATACAGGACTAAGATTGAATCCTACTACACCGGCTCGGATGCTCGTCGGATGTGGCAGTGCTTGCAAACTATTATGGACAAAGGGAAACCCAGCCGCCAGCTGCCCACTGACGCAAGCCTACCAGATGAGCTAAATGCCTTTTATGCTTGCTTCGAGGCAAGCAACACTAAAGCATGCATGACAGCACCAGCTGTTCCGGACAACTGTGTGATCACACTCTCCGTAGCCGATGATAGCAGGACCTTAAAAACAGGTCAACATTCACAAGGCTGCTGGGCCAGACAGACAGATTACCAGGGCGTGTACTCAGCACATGCGTGGATCAACTGGCAAGTTTCTTCACTGACATTTTCAACCTCTCCCTGACTGAGTCTGTCATACCCACATTTCAAGCAGACCACCATAGTCCCTGTGCCCAACAAAGCGAAGATAACCTGCCTAAATGACTACCGCCCCTTAGCACTCACGTCGGCAATCAAGTGCTTTGAAAGGCTGGTCATGGCTCACAACACCATCATCCTGAAAACCCACTCCAATTTTCATACCGCCCCAACAGATCCAGAGATGATGCAATCTCAATCGCACTCCACACTACCCTTTCACACCTGGACAAAAGGAACACCTATGTGAGAAAGCTGTTCATTGACTACAGCTCAGCGTTCAACACCATAGTGTTCAACACCAAAGCTCATCACTAAGCTAAGGGCCCTGGGACTAAACACCTCCCTCTGCAACAAGATCTTGGACTTTCTGACGGGCCGCCCCCAGGTGGTAAGCAACAACACATCTGCCACGCTGATCCTCAACACCGAGGCCTCACAGGGGTGCGTGCTTTGTCCCCTCCTGTACTCCCTGTTCACCCACAACTACGTGGCCAAGCACAACTCCAACACCATTAAGTTCATTAAGTTTGCTGGCAACACAACAGTGGAAGGCCTGATCACCGACAATGATGAGACAGCCTATAGAGAGGTCAGAGGCCAGGACATCAACCTCTTCCTCAATATGAGCAAGACAAAGGAAATTATTGTGGACTACAGGAAAAGGAAGAACCCATTAACATCAACAGGGCTGTAGTGAAGTGGGTTGAGAGTTTCAAGTACCTTGGTGTCGACATCACCTACAAACTATCATGGTCCAAACACACCAAAAAAGGTGTGAAGAGGGCACAAAAACATCTTTCCCCCCAGGAAACTGAAAAGATTTGGCATGGGTACCCAGATCCTCAAAATGTTCTACAGCTGCACCATCAAGAGCATCCTGACCGGTTTCATCACCACCTGGTATGGCAACTGCTTGGCATCCGACCGTTAAGCCGCTACAGAAGGTAGTGCGTACGGACCAATACATGACTGGGGCCAAGCTTCCTGCCATCCAGGACCTATATACTAGGCGGTGTCAGAGGAAGGCCCCACAAAATTGTCAAAGACTCCGGTCATCCAAGTCATAGACTTTTCTCTCTGCTACCACACGGCAAGTCCAAAAGGCTTAACTCCCAAGCTATAAGACTGCTGAACAATTAATCAAATGGCCACCCGGACTATTTACATTGATCCCCCCTTTGTTTTTACACTGCTGCTACTCACTGTTTATTATCTCTGCAAAGTCACCTACATGTACAAACTACCTTGACTAACCTGTACCCCTGCAAAATGACTCTGTACCGGCACCCCGTGTACATAGTCTCATTATTGTTATGTCATCTTATTGTGTTACTTTATTTTTTACTTACATTTATTCAGTAAATATTTTAACTTTCTTATACTGCATTGTTGGTTATTAGGGGCTTGTAAGTAATACACTGTTGTATTCAGCGCATGTGACAAATACAATTTGATTTATGTGTAATGACAAGTTTTGTAAGCAAAGGAGGAGGCGTAGACGAGGCACATGATTCCCAATATGTTAAGAGTACCATCACATAAACAGGTAGCCTAAGAACTAACATTTCCTACATTGGCGGTAATTTTTTGCATGGCTTAAATCAGCATGGGTTAATCCACACACACACACACACACTTAATGAGCTGGATTCCCATTGCCAAAGTCATCTGTTTCTTTACCAGGAGGAGCTAGCCTGCAGCTAAATTGACTCTACAACTATGGACATGCTCTGCTTGAAAGGATGCCATTGTATTCTAACCTGAAAGTCTTCATTTTGGGGCAATTGATACATTAAGATGGTATTCTTTCGCACAGAATAAAACTAACAGAATATAAATATACAGGGTTTATACATGGAATAAGCAGTTAATGTGTCTTGTTAAGTTAATAATACAGTTACTACTCCAGTACACTGTCTATAGGTAATAATTAATTAGCTACATAAAAATAAAAAGGTACATTAAATATACACAAAGTATGTGGACACCCCTTCAAATTAGTGGATTTGGCTATTTCACCCACACCAACTGCTGACAGGTGTATAAAATCGAGCACACAGACATTCAATCACCATAGACAAACATTGGCAGTAGAATGGCCTTACTGAGGAGCTCAGGTGACTCAACGTGGCACCGTCATAGGATGCCACATTTCGTCAAATTTCTGTCCTGCTAGAGCTGCCCCGGTCAACTCTAAGTGCTGTTATTGTGAAGTACAAACGTCTAGGAGCAACAATGGCTCAGCCGCAAAGTGGGAGGCCACACAAGCTCAGAGAACGGACCCGTGAGTGCTGAAGAGCGTAGCGTGTAAAGATTGTAACCGAGGACAGACAACACTCACTACAGAGTTCCAAACTGCCTCTGGAAGCAACATCAAAGGAACTGTTCGTCGGGAGCTTCTTGAAATGGGTTTCCATGGCCGAGCAGCAGCACACAAGCCTAAGATCACCATGCGCAATGCCAAGCGTCGGCTGGAGTGGTGTAAAGCTCACCACCATTGGACTCTGGAGCAGTGGAAATGCGTTCTCTGGAGTGATTAATCACTCTTCCCCCTCTGGCAATCCGACGGGCGAATCTGGGTTTGGCAGATGCCAGGAGAGCGCTACCTGCCCTAATGTATAGTGCCAACTGTAACGTTTGTTGGAGGGGGCTGTTTTTTTCATGGTTTGGATTAGGCCCCTTAGTTCCAGTGAAGGGAAATCTTAACACTACAGCATACAATGCATACATTCTAGACCATTCTGTGCTTTCAACTTTGTGGCAACAGTTTGGGGAAGGCCCTTTCTGTTTCAGCATGACAATGTCCTCGTGCACAAAGCAAGGTCCATACAGAGTTGGTTTGTTGAGATCAGTGTGGAAGAACTTGACTGGCCTGCACAGAACCCTGACCTCAATCTCATCAAACACCTTTGGGATGAATTGGAAGGTCGGCTGCGAGCCAGGCCTAATCATCCAACATCCGTGCCGACCTCATAAATGCCTTGTGGCTGAATGGAAGCAAGTCCCTTCAGCGATGTTCCAACATCTAGTGAAAAGCCTTCACAGAAGAGTGGAGGCTGTTGTAGCAGCAAAGGGGGGGACAAACTCCATATTAATGCCCATCATTTTGGTATGAGATGTTCGACGAGCAGGTGTCCATGTCACGTAGTGTATCATGTCTCTATAACATTTCTATAATACGGGGGCAGTGTAATAAACAGCATACACACATGCACTTCATAAGTTTGTCTGTGCTGTGACCAACCCCATTACTGACTTAATGCACGTAGCCTCAATATTTATACTGTCTCACTTATTTCAAGTGAGAAAACAAATATGTGCGGATGCATGAATAGCATCCAACAAAAAGCTAAATTAATTGACTGCTAACACCTCTGAATATGAGCATAATTATTTCAAGCAAAGCAGAGGAAATCAGAGGTTCTTTACAAAATAGTGGCGTGTTTTTGCGTACGTGAGTATGTGGTTCTTTGTCTCTCAAAAGGCCAAAACGCAGACGGCAGTACCATCTGTGTCAAATCAAAAACCGTGCATTCAGACCTCAAGAACTAAATACAAATATAGGGGCGTTGAGGGGAGGGTGTGGATGTAAAGACACAAATTCAAATCAAATGGATTCATCTTCTACAACATGTGTGACAGGGTCAAGCACTACCAACTTTCATGATGAAAAACATATATTTAATTCATCCAATGGAAGGGCCCTGTGACAGCGATGGCCGGTTTCTCAGCACATTTCAAGAGTTGTAGTTAACAAACAGGTCATATGAATGTTGGAGCCTCTAATTCAACCCCAGTTCAAATTAAATCAATGCAGAAAGAGTGAGTGTGAGGTGTAATTAATTCCTCTCGTCACAAGGGCACAGCGTTCTTGTTCTACCTTTTTCCACAGGCATCGGCCGCTTCCTCACCTACACAAGCACTTTCTCAATCTAGGACTTTCAAAGTTACATGTTTATCTGCGTCTCCGTTTCTTCACTGCACAGAACATTTTAAGTGCATGTATTTCCACAGACACTTAAGTGCAGAACACAACACGGAACACAGCTATAGTCAATGCTGCGTCTTTACATCGCTGAAGACCGTGCCCAAACATTCTTAGAACTAACCCAAGATGGGCTATAGTCTGTCGTTTCAAATGGGAACAGATGTGTCATAGTGGGCCGAACAAGCAAGATGGAAGGCAGAGCCAAGCACAAGCTAGTGATATCCTTCTGGCGTGTTCTAGAATGCATATTTCTGTTATACATCTGAAGTGCATGTGTGCAACAACTCAATTAACCTTTGCACTCCTAAACAATGCAATTTTGAAAAACTTTGGCAAAGGGTCAATTCTACAAAACTTATTCCACTCTTTTCGTAACAGGTTTTAGTTTGAGGAATAGAAACTGTATTGAGATCAAATGTTTCATCGATGAGAAAATTTGTCAGACAAAATTCAATCTCATTCCATCTTCTCCCACTTCCGGCCAGTGGGCTTCCTCTCACCATCATATTTGGTAGTGAGTGGAAACACAAAGCAGATGATTCCCATTTATACATGTGGTGAAATATCAGTCTCATTGTTTTATCTGTGGTATGCCTCTAGCCAAAAATATGTAAAAGTTACACCCAATATTACCAGAACTATGTTTTTTCTTTCTGCATTGTATTCGTGCTAATATCACAGACATGTTTTAAACTACTCAAGACAATATTTTTTTGTTTGATAACAAACATTGTTTAGCTAGCTAGTCATGTTACCTAGCTAGCAACCTGATAACTTGACCACTGACTAGGCTATGCACAAATTTAGATGGCACAGGAAGAACTGAAAAGGAATAGGCTACTCAAAGAGATGCTTCAAAAGGTAGGCTGCATATGCAAGAATGGGGTGTGTAAGATTGTGTGCATGTGTGTGAAAGGATGTGTGTGAAGCAGCAGTAATTGAAACAGTCTTTTTCGGGAGGGAGAGCGTGTAGGCCTGTGTGAGTGAGTGTGAGAGAGAGAGAGAATATGTGTGCAAGTGTTAAACTTCAAGAACATTGATAAGAGGAAGTAGGCCTACTTATATAGCTAGCTGTATGTTACAATGACTTTTGTGTTGTTTATGGTGAAAATGATATTAAACCATACTGATGAATATAATTGTTTCCACCCCTTACAATCAAAGCACAGTATGCCTGTAACTCAATTAGGTACTTTTTAACTGGAAAAGTCATTCTTCAGGACCAAATTTTAATTTGTAACTAACTAATGCCACCACCTTGATTAATTATTTTAATCATTTGACAACCCTAATTTTTTAACATGGTAGTAATTATGTCAACAAAGTCCTAGATTCCTCCAATGCTTTTATTAGCCATTATACCATTTTGAATGTTCTCTACTATTGGTTATATACACTAGACACCTTGACTCTCCAGTCTCCCCTTCGCTCTGGCAAAAATTGGACTACCTGCACAAACAGAGACCATATGGGTTTTTCATTTCAATTTCCAAATGAAGTAGGAGTTAATCTAACAAGCCTTCAGACAACATGGACAGCATCATGACTAACAATAGTGTAAAGAGAGTGAAACAAGTGTTTGTCTTACAGTGCATGGCAGAGTCATTAGTTAGGTGATAATGGCATTGAATCCTCACTCTGGCCATCAGCTACTTACCTGACTCACACACAGACACCCAACAAGCATGAAGCAGTGTCTGTCAGAAGGTTCAATGCTTAAACTGATGACAATCAATCAAATAAGTGAATTTTTCTTGTTAGGGAAAATGTGTGGAGTGGTATATACAACAAGACAAAGGACATACGGGACAAGTGGATCTACAGTGCCTTCGGAAAGTATTCAGACTTCTTGACTTTTCAACATTTTGTTACATTACAGCCTTATTATGAAATGGATTAAAAATAATAATAATAAATAAAAACTCTGCAATCTACATGCAATACCCCATAATACCAATGCAAAAACATTTTAGGCAGTCTTTTCAAACAGCTCTTATACTAAAAGAGCGTTATCATAATTTTCACAGTATCATTCCAATCTCATAGTATGTACAGTGCGTTCGGAAAGTATTCAGACCCCTGCCCTTTTTCCACATTTTGTTACGTTACAGTCTTATTCTAAAATGTATTAAATACATTTTGTTCCTCATCAATCTACACACTATACCCCCCGGGTTTTTAAAAACATTTGCAAATGTATTAAAAATAAACACACAGACCCTTTGCTATGAGACTCTAAATCGAACTCAGGTGCATCCTGTTTCCATTAATCATCCTTGAGATGTTTCTACAACATCATTGGAGTCCACCTGTGGTAAATTCAATTGATTGAATATGATTTGGAAAGGCACACACCTGTCTATATAAGGTCCCACAGTTGACAGTGCATGTCAGAGCAAAAACCAAGCCATTAGGTCGAAGGAATTGTCCACAGAGCTCCGAGACAGGATTGTGTCCAGGCACAGATCTGGGGAAGTGTACCAAAACATTTCAGCAGCATTGAAGGTCCCCAAGAACACAATGGCCTTCATTATTCTTGGTCAGGGAGGTGACCAAGAACCTGATGGCCACTCTTGACAGAGCTCTAGAGTTCCTCCTCTGTGGAGATGAGAACCTTCCAGAAGGACAACCATCTCTGCAGCACTCCACCAATCAGGCCTTTATGGCAGAGTGGCCAGATGGAAGCCACTCCTCAGTAAAAGGCACATGACAGACCGCTTGGAGTTTGCCAAAAGGCACCTAAAGACTCTCAGACCATGAGAAACAACATTCTCTGGTCTGATGGAACCAAAATTGAACTATTTGGCATGAATGCCAGTCGTCACGTCTGGAAGAAACCTGGCACTTTGAAGCATGATGGTGAAAGCATCATGTTGTGCAGATGTTTTTCAGTGGCAGGGACTGGGAGACTAGTCAGGATCGAGGCAATGAATGGAGCAAAGTACAGAGGGTGATCCTCGATGAAAACCTGCTTAAGTTCTTAGGACATCAGACAACCAAGACAACGCAGGAGTGGCTTCTGGACAAGTCTCTGATATGTCCTTGAGTGGCCCAGCCAGAGCCCGAACTTGACCCCAATCAAACATCTCTGGAGAGACCTGAAAGTAGCTCTGCAGCAAAACTCCCCATCCAACCTGACAGAGCTTGAGAGGATCTGCAGAGAACAATGGGAGAAACTCCCCAAATACAGGTGTGCCAAGCTTGTAGCGTCAAACCCAAGAAGACTTTATGCTGTAATCGTTGCCAAAGGTGCTTCAACAAAGTACTGAATATTGTGTAATATTTCAGTGTTTTTTTATTTATGACCCATTATCTATTAAAAATTCTAAACACCTGTTCTTGCTTCGTCATTATGAGGTATTGTGTGTAGATTGATGAGGGACAAAAAGCAATTTAATCAATTTTAGAATAAGGCTGTAAAGTAACAAAATGTGGAAAAAGTCAAGGGATCTGAATACTTTCCGAAGGCACTGAACAAATAAAAACTCAAAAATGAAAGTGTTGGTCCAATGTCTCATGAGCTGAAATAAAAGATCCCAGAAATGTTCCATACACACAACAAGCTAATTTCTCTCAAACTTTGTACACACATTTGTTTACATCCCTGTTCGTAAGCATTTCTCCTTTGCCAAGATAATCCATCCACCTAACAGGTGTGGCATATCAAGAAACGAATTAAAACAGCATGATCATTACACAGATGCACCTTGTGCTGGGGACAATAAAAGGTATCTAAAATGTGCAGTTTTGTCACAACACAATGCCATAGATGTCTCAAGTTGAGGGAGCATGCAATTGACATGCTGTCCGCAGGAATGTCAACCAGAGCTGTTGCCAGAGATGTAATGATAATTTCTCTACCATAAGCCGCCACCAACGTCATGTTAGAGAATGTCCCACTGGCCTCAAAACCGCAGACCACGTGTAACCACACCAGCCCAAGGGGGGTGCTGAGGAGTATCTGTCTGTAATAAATCCCTTTAGTGGGGGGGGGACTAATTCTAATTGGTTTCAATTGACTGATTTCCTAATGTCAATTTCTACCCAGGAAAGCCTACAAGTAATCCTCATCATCATGATCCCCAAACAGTCAGCCATAGGATGAAGGCAACTTCGACAAAGCATTCCAGGTTAAGCTGGTTGAGAGAATGCCAAGAACATGCAAAGCTGTCATCAAGGCAAAGGGTGGCTACTTTGAAGAATATAAAATGTATTTTTTATTTGTTTAACAGTTTTTTGGTTACTACATGATTCCACATGTCGTATTTCATAGTGTTGATGCTTTTACTATTATTCTACAATGTAGAAAATTGTCAAATAAAGAAAAACCCTTGAATGAGTAGGTGTGTCGAAACTTGACTGGTACTGTATTTTAAACAAAATACAAACATCTGGATAAGCATCAAAAACCTACATAGGAGAGTTTTAAATTAGGTACTGTTTCTCCATGATAAACGTACTGTATTTATTCATGCAGGAGAAAAAAAAGCAACATGAGATAGCACTGCTATACGGGTGTCTTGATGAAGTCTCCACATTATCTTTGTGATCTTGGGACAAGAAACTCGGTTCATAGTTGTGACAGTCATCGTTACATCGTGTGTGAAGGCTAAAAATGTAACGAAGTGAAGATCATATCAGGATCACAACACAATAGCTTGTGTCGCAAAGAAAGCAACAAAGTACATGACATGTTGCCTTTATGCAAAGCACTGGTTAAAATCTGTGCCTCCACTTATAATCAAAATCGTTCATTTGACACTTTAAAAGTTATGGCAGTTTCTTTGCCTTCCCCCAAAGAGGATAAAGGCTTGTACTATGATATAGCCGTTATTAATATTCAAAGCCACATACATTAGACACTGATATTTGGACAAATTATTTCAAAATTATTGAGGTTATTTCGTTTGAAAGTGTTAGTCCAAGGCTTTTCAAACATGTATCAGTTGTATATTTACACACATTTTACAGTAACACTCCTCTTAACATTGATGCTCGGCTGCATTGCTTACATATACCACGCTTACAAGTTTACGTAGCTGTAACTAAAGTTTATTTAACAGACAAGTCAGAACTTCCCTTCATTTGCTCAGGTGGGATGTCCAGCACAAATTCTTCATTAACACGAATAGAGTAAGAAGAAATCTATAATAAGACGTGTAGAGAAGATCTAGTAAACCTACTGTATGGGTCAATTGCATTTTTAAAAATCACTAGAAACGAGTCTCAAAACTTTGCACATTCAAACAATATGTGAGTCAGCGTCCATGCTGCATGCAACTGCTTACAGAAAAACAACATACTTAGATTCCATATCTTCTAAAATATAATGTCATGCACAAAATCGTTGTTCGAAGTAGCAATTATGTTATTTATTGCAATCGCTGCATGAGCGCTATATTTGATATTTAAATTCTAGACAACGATACATTTATAACCCCAAATGAACAACTATTCGGTTGATTGCGATAATGTTGCGATCATGTTTTAATAAATATCTTCTAAATTAACAAGAAAGTTTTTTTTTTTAATTTAAAAGTTAGAGACGTACCATCGCGGGAGCAAACAACACTCAGGAGAGCCAGCGAGTAATGTACAGACCTATACATTATGGTAGCTATAGTTTAGAAAGTTGGAGCTTCCTTTTAACCAGGTAAAACTCTTAAATAGTGCATAATTCACTTACTTTTCTCTCGCTTGGCTATCGGAAGGGACGACAGCTCCTTTACCTTTAGCGTACATGCTGGATTCTGTTTTAAGACTTTTACCCCACTCAACACCTGTCAAAGAAAGCAGCCAGCCAAACGTTCTATCTCCATAGCTACCCCTTTAGTGTTTTTCCTTATCCTCCTCCTCCTCCTCCTCCCCCCTCCTCCTCCTTTTTTTCACATCTCCAACATTGGCCACAAATCAGGCACAGTTTCTATTGGGGGAACTTGAAACAGACCGATGGTGGATTTTTTTCCCCCTCAACCGCTGTTCGAGAATGCATTCACACTCCCTCCGCTAAAGGATGGTGGGGGCTTCTTAAAGGGGAACGCACACGCTTCTTGTTTACTGACCTCAGAAACATGTAAGAATTCAGGTAGGAAAAACTGAAGTCTTCCATTTAGGCCAGCATTTCCCAAACTCGCCCATTGGGATCCCAAGGGGGGCACGTTTTTGTTTTTGCCCTATCACTAACTGATGGTTTACATTTCTCAAATCATAAATTCAAAAAGACTACTGGATTGACCAAAGGCTCAAGCCCGTTTTATCCGCACAGCAACATTGACTTAATTTACTGAGCAATCCTAGGTAGCTGAGGGGTTGGACAAATACATTTCATGGTAGCTAATTGAATTACACAAATAGCCAAACTGACCATGATGTGAAAGGCTACTGCCTGCGTGAAAACGTATCAAAATAATGAGTCGCAGTCTCCCCAAATGTAGCAGTTACAGTGTTGTGCTTCGCAACGGAGTCAAGTATGTATTATTATTTTTGAATGAGGACATAAGTTTGACTGTTGGTGAGCCAAAGTAGATATTTAGTGCGTGCTTAGTGTTGTAGCAGTTGTTGTCATCTTTTGCTTAGTGTTGTAGCAATTCTTTAGCGATTCATAGAATCACATGATGAGGAACCTTGTCTGAGACATAAAAAACATTGTAGTCTCCAGACCAAAAGCTAGTTGGAGTGGTGAGCATCAACAGCCAGGGTGTAAACCAGTCGGTTACATTGGTGCCATGACCTGTATCAAAGAGCTGAGGTTGATGATGAGAGGGGTTTAAAGGGGAGTGAATGTAAAGCAGGCAGCTAGTCTGGAGAGTTGTAGCCTTTGCCTGTCGAGTAACCTCCACCTAGAGACCTAAAAAGGCAACTGACCCCCCCCTTCTTATTGTCAGTTGTTGCCTCAACTTACTCTCATTGTCAACCTAATGATCAAATTGAATAGCTACGTTCTGCCTCTATCTTTAAGATCCTAAGTGGCTGGGGGTGGAGCTACTCAGGTTCAATTATTTATGTTTTTGATATGGTTAAAAATAACCCTCATAGACCACCACACTGCACCGAGCAACCTTCCTCTGTAGCAAACGTCTTTGTTATACAATGTCAATATAAACACAATGGATATGTGTAGTGTAGCAACCATTTCAGATATTCTACAGTTGGAAGAAAAAATCTATAAATTGCTGTCCAGCAGAGGAATTCCCCCAGCTCCTCCCATTGTGGGGGGGCCAAATGATAATTAATCACAGGTTGAATAATTTAATGCAGAGCCAATGGATGCCTTCCCCAGCCCATTTCTCAGCACCTGCCTTAGGAGAGGTGTGTGTGTGTGTGTGTGTGTGTGTGTGTGTGTGTGTGTGTGTGTGTGTGTGTGTGTGTGTGTGTGTGTGTGTGTGTGTGTGTGTGTGTGTGTGTGTGTGTGTGTGTGTGTGTGTGTGTGTGTGTGTGTGTGTGTGGTGCTGGGGCCTCTTTTGGGTCCAGAGACGGGGAGCGCAGAGCACATCTCGTAGGGGGCTTGGGCTAATGCACCTAAATGTGCAAAGTATGATTTCAAACATGGATGAAATTGACATTTTGGTACAGGACTCGTGTCCTGACATTCAAACATGGTTAAATGGTTCTGTCTCTAATAAAGACATTGAAGTAAATTATTATAATGTATTTAGATGTGACAGATTACAGAAAGGGGAGGAGTGGGCATATATGTCAAATATAATTTCTTGGCATCCCAATCTTTAAATATTTCTGTTCCCAAGGTCATCAAACACACAAATTTGGTTGAAGATGTGTCCATAAACCAGAATACACATTAATTGTTGCTGGGATTTACCGACCCCTGCTGCCATTGCGGATGCTGTGGGTACTATATCTGAGCGTTTACCACCTTTTCTGTCTTTGGAGTTTGTCATTTTAGACAATTTGAATCTAGATTGGCTATCCCCGGCCTCAAATCAATATAAGAGTATATGCATTGATTTTAATCTGACTCGACTGATCTCAAAACCCACACGGCGAAATTTGAAAAACCCTATTAACTCCTCATTGATTGATTTAAATCTTACAAATAACCCCTATAAATATTGTCTAGTGTAAAATTTGCATTTGATCTCAGTGATCATTTACCCATAGTATATATTAGAGATATGAAACAGCAAAATACTAATCCTTGTTTAATTTATTAAGAAGAGACATTTTTTAAAGTTTTCTCCTCAAGGGATTTGACATGTTCTACTCTGCCACTGTCTCCTGTATTCCTGATCCTGAGTTGGCTCTTGAAAATGTCTCCTCCATATTTATTCCCCTGGCAGATAAACACGCACCTTTTAAACAATTCAGAGTCAAAGATAGATCTAACCCTTGGGTTTCTTCTGAGCTATCTCAGCTCATTCAGACAAGAAATCAGGCCTGGACCAAAGTAAGGAAAACTGACTCTGTAGTGGACTGGCAACTTTCAGACAATTGAGAAGCAGATGTACTATCTCGATTAAGAAAGATAAATGAAGCTACTTTTTAAGCTCTATCTTTAGCTGCTGGGGATCCTTCTAAATGTTGGAAAACAGTAAATGTTGGAAAACTTTGCTCAGACGCGAAGTGGTAGGCCACACAAGCTCACAGCCCATATCCCAAGATGGCGCAGCAGTAAGACGTGTTTGTTTTTGTCCCATGTAAATATTCCGTTTTTTCCTTTTTTTGTATACATTTCATTATATTTCAATCTCTTTCTTCCATTTTTGAATTAAACATACCTTCCTGCAACCTGCCTCACCCAATGTGGTACAGATCTGCTATTTTTTAGACCTTATAACTGGAGCCTTCATCAGAAGCTAGCCATCAAAAGCTAGCCAGCTAATTAGCTATGAACTATTTAGTCATTGTTAGCCACTGTTAGCGGTCTTTAACTTTAGCTCGGACACCAGCCGCTTTAGCCCGGATAATACTTGCCTGTCTGCACAGTGCGATGTCAGCCCTGAGCATATCAGACTGCTTTTCCCCCCACTACATCACCAGATTCTTGCCGCAAGCTCTGGACCATTACACCGGATATTCACAGCTAGCTAGCTGCTACTGAGTGGCTATTGTGGCTAACGCCCTTGTCCAGAAGCATGCACCAGTTAGCCTCGAGCTAGGCCCATCTCCCGGCTAGCAAACGAAGTACACCAACTACAATACCTCTCTTGCCAATTGGCCTGGACCCTTTGGCAACACGGAGCCCCGCCGATCCAACACGACTGGTCTGCTGGTCTGCTGACTTAATTCGGCCGATGTGCTCTCACCCGGCCTCTGAGTCGTGGATGTTGGTCATGATCCATCTGCTAGCCCCGGCCCGCTAGCTTCCTGAACGTTGTGTCTCCCACTCAATAACCGACTACCGAACTGCTCCCCGTTTAATCTAGTGCTGGAACCTATGATCATTGGACCCCCAGCTACACAGCTGATGCCTACTGGACTGTTCATTAACACGGTACTTCATTTTGTTTATTTGTCGACCCCAGCCTCGAACTCAGGCCCTGTGTGTAGCTAACTGACCCTCTCTGCCCATTCATCGCCATTAACCTGTTGTTGTTGTCTTAGCTGTTTACCCGCTGTTGTCTCACCCGTTGTCTTAGCTCTCCCAATCTACACCTGTGCTTGCTTTATACCTCTCTCTAAAGTCAATATGCCTTGAATACTGTTGTTTAGGGTAGCTTTCATTGTTTTATTTTACTGCGGAGCCCCTCATCCTGCTCAACATGCCTCAGATAGCCCCCTTGTCCCACTTCCCACACATGCAGAGACTGCACCTAGCTTAACTGGCGCCTCCAGAGATGCAACCTCTCTAATCGTCACTCAATGCCTTGTCTGTACACTATGCCCTGAATCTATCCTACCATGCCCAGAAATCTGCTCCTTTTATTCTCTGTTCCCAAAGCACTAGACGACCAGTTCTTATAGCCTTGCGCCGTACTCTCATCCTACTCCTCCTCTATTCCTCTGGTGATGTAGAGGTTAACCCAGGCCCTGTGTGTCCCTAGGCGCTCTCATTTGTTGACTTCTGCAACTGTAAAAGCCTTGGGTTCATGCATGTTATTATCAGAAGCCTCCTCCATATGTTTGCTTTATTCACTGCTTTAGCACTCTCCGCCAACCCCGATGTCCTTGCCATGTCTGAATCCTGGCTTAGGAAGGCCACCAAAAATTCTGACATTTCTATCCCCAATTACAACATTTTCCGACAAGACAGAACTGCTAAAGGGGGTGGAATTGCAGTCTACTGTAGAGAAAGCCTGCAGAGTTCTGTCATACTATCCAGGTCTACGCCCAAACAGGTCGAGCTTCTAATTTTAAAGATCCATCTCTCCAGAAATAAGTCCCTCACTGTTGTCGCTTGTTATAGACCCCCCACAGCTCCCAGCTGTGCTCTGGACACCATATGTGAATTGATGGCCTCCCATCTATCATCAGAGTTCGTACTGCTAGGTAACCTAAATTGGGATATTCTTAACACCCTGACCATCCTACAATCGAAGCTAGATGCCCTCAATCTCACACAAATTATCAAGGAACCTACCAGGTACAACCCCAAATCCGTAAACATGGGCACCCTCATAGATATCATCCTGACCAACTTGCACTCTAAATACACCTCTGCTGTTTTCAACCAGGATCTCAGCGATCACTGCCTCATTGCCTGCATCCGTTATGAGTCCGTGGTCAAACGACCACCCTTCATCACTGTCAAACGCTCTCTAAATCTCTTCAGCGAGCAGACCTTTCGAATCAACCTGGCCCGGGTATCCTGGAAGGATGTTGACCTCATCCCGTCAGTATAGGATGCCTGTTTTTTCTTTAAAAGTGCTTTCCTCACCATCTTAAATAAGCATGCACCTTTCAAAAAATGTAGAAATAAGAATAGATATAGCCCTTGGTTTACTCCAGACTTGACTGCCCTTGACCAGCACAAAAAACACCCTGTGGAATACTGCATTAGCATCGAATAGTCCCCGTGATATGCAACTTTTCTGGAATGTCAGGAACCAATACACACAGTCAGTAAGGAAAGCAAAGACTAGCTTGTTCAAATGGAAATTTGCATCCTGCAGCACTAATTCCAAAACGTTTTGGGACACTGTAAAGCATGGAGAATAAGAGCACCTGCTCCCATATGCCCACTGCACTGAGACTAGAAAACACTGTCACCACTGATGAATCCACGATAATCTAGAATATCAAGAAGCATTTCCCGGCCAATAGCTCTGCACCCCCCGCAGTAGCTGACCCAGCCCTACCCTGCTTCTCCTTCACCCAAATCCAGATAGCTGATGTTCTGAAAGAGCTGCAAAATCTGGATCCCTACAAATCAGCTGGGCTAGACAATCTGGACCCGCTCTTTCTAAAATGATCCACCGCCATTGTTTCAACCCCTATTACTAGTCTGTTCAACCTCCCTTTCATATTGTCTGAGATTCCTGAAGATTGGAAAGCGGCCGCAGTCATCCCCCTCTTCAAAGGGGGAGACACTCTAGACCCAAACTGTTACAGACCTATATCTATCCTTCCCAGCCTTTCTAAAGTCTTCGAAAGCCAAGTGAACAAACAGATCACCGACCATTTCGAATCCCACCATACCTTCTCCACTATGCAATCTGGTTTCCGAGCTGGTCATGGGTGCACCTCAGCCATGCTCAAGGTCATAAACAATATCATAATCGCAATTGATAAAAGCTGGCCAAGGCTTTCGATTCTGTCAATCACCGTATTCTTATCGGCAGACTCAGCCTTGGTTTCTCAAATGACTGCCTAACCTGGTTCAAAAACTACTTCTCAGATAGAGGGGCGGCAGGGTAGCCTAGTGGTTAGAGAGTTGGACTAGTTACAGAAAGGTTGCAAGTTCAAATCCCTGAGCTGACAAGGTACAAATCTGTCGTTCTGCCCCTGAACAGGCAGTTAACCCACTGTTCCTAGGCAGTCATTGAAAATAGGAATTTGTTCTTAACTGACTTGCCTAGTTAAATAAAATAAATAGAGTTCAGTGTGTCAAATCGGAGGGCCTGTTGTCCAGACCTCTGGCAGTCTCTAGGGGGTGCCACAGGGTTCAAATCTCGGGCCGACTCTCTTCTCTGTATATATCAATGATGTCGTTCTTGCTGCAAGTGATCCTTTGATCCACCTCCACACAGACAACACCATTCTATATATATCTGGCCCTTCTTTGGACACTGTGTTAACAAAACTCCAAATGAGCTTCAACGCCATACAAAACTCCTTCCGTGGACTCCAACTGCTCTTAAATGCTAGTAAAACTAAATGCATGCTCGTCAACTGATTGCTGCCCGCACCCACCCGCCCGACTAGCATCACTATTCTGGAAGGTTCTGACTTAGAATATGTGGATAACTATAAATACCTAGGTGTCTGGCTAGAATGTAAACTCTCCATCAGCATCTCCAATCCAAAGTTAAATCTAAAAGCATCCTTCACTCATGCTGCCAAACATACCCTCGTAAAACTGACTATCCTACCGATCCATGACTTTAGCGATGTAATTTACAAAATAGCCTCCAACACTCTACTCAGCAAATTGGATGCGGTCTATCACAGTGCTATCTGTTTTGTCACCAAAGCCTCATATACTACCCACCATTGCGACCTGTATGCGCTCGTTGGCTGGTCCTCGCTACATATTTGTCGCCAAACCCACTGGCTCCAGGTCATCTATAAGTCTTTGTTAGGTAAAGCCACGCCTTATCTCAGCTCACTGGTCACCATAGCAACACCCACCCGTAGCACGCGCTCCAGCAGGTATATTTCATCCCCAAAGCCGCCTTTCCTTCCATTTCTCTGCTGCCAATGACTGTAACGAATTGCAAAAAATCACTGAAGTTGGAGACTTATATCTACCTCACTAACTTTAAGCGTCAGCTGTCAGAGCAGCTTACAGATCGCTGCAGCTGTACACAGCCCATCTGTAAATAGAACATCCAACCAACTACCTACCTCATCCCCATATTTGTTTTTGTTTTTCTGCTCTTTTGCACACCAGTATTTCTACTTGCACATCCTCATCTGCTCATATATCACTCCAGTGTAAATTGCTAAATTGTAATTACTTCACCACTATTGGCCTATTTATTGCCTTACCTCCTTACTTCATTTGCACACACTGTATACAGATTTTTCTATTGTGTTATTGACTGCACGTTTGTTTATCCCATGTGTAACTGTGTTGTTGTTTTTGTCACACTGCTTTGCTTTATCTTGGCCAGGTCGCAGTTGTAAATGAGAACTTGTTCTCAACTGGCCTACCTGGTTAAATTATGGTGAAAATATATATATATATATATATTTTTAAACAGAACGGGACCGCTGAGTACTGAAGTGCATAGTACGTAAAAAATGTCTGTCCTTGGTTATAACACTCACTACTGAATTCCAAACTGAGTTCAAACTGCCTCTGGAAGCAACGTCAGCACAAGAACTGTTCGTTGAGAGCTTCATGAAATGGGTTTCCATGGCCGCACACAAGCCTAAGATCACCATGCACAATGCCAAGCGTCACCTGGAGTGGTGTAAAGCTTGCCGCCATTGGCCTCTGGAGCATTGGAAACCCGTTCTCTGAAGTGATGAATCACAATTCACCATCTGGCAGTCCGACGGATGTATCAGAGTTTGGCGGATGCCAGGAGAGCGCTACCTGTCCCAATGCATAGTGCTAACTGTAAAGTTTGGTGGAGGAGGAATAATGGTCTGGTGCTGTTTTTTTAATGGTTCAGGCTAGGCCCCTTAGTTCCAGTGAAGGGGAATCTTAACACTACAGCATACAATGACATTCTAGACCATTCTGTGCTTCCATCTTTGTGGCAACAGTTTGGGGAAGGCCCTTTCTGTTTCAGCATGACAATGTCCCTGTGCACAAAGCGAGGTCCACACAGAGAAATGGTTTGTCGAGATCGCTGTAGAAGAACTTGACTGGCCTGCACAAAGCCCTGACCTCAACCTCATCTAATACCTTTGGGATGAATTGGAAAGCCGACTGCGAGCCAGGCCTAATTGCCCAACATCAGTGCCGACCTCATATATACTCGTGGCTGAATGGAAGCAAGTCCCCGCAGCAATGTTCTAACATCTAGTGGAAAGCCTTCCCAGAAGAGTGGAGGCTGTTAAAGCAGCAAAGGGGGGACCAACTCCATATTAATGCCCATGATTTTGGAATGAGATGTTCGACAAGCAGGTGTCCACATACTTGTGGTCATGTGGTGTATATTGTTCTCTTGTGTGCATCAAAATAACTCTGATTATTTTAGCGTATTTACTTTAGATAGAGTCCATATTGATCGTGTCCCTGCTTACAAATATCTGGACATCTGGATAGATGAAAAGCTGTATTTTAAAAAGCATATTGATGAGAAGCTGAAAACAAAAATGGTCTTCTTCTGTAGAAATAGGTCCTGCCTCTCATTAAATAGTAGAAAGCAGAATATTCAGTCGAGGTTCCTATCGGTCCTAGCCTATGGTGACATCATCTATATGAACACAGCTGCCACTTCCTTAAAGCCATTAGATGCAGTTTATTATATCACGCTGCGTTTCATTACAGGCAACCATTTTAGTACTCATCACTGCATTCTCTACCAGAAAGTTGGTTGGCCCTCTTTGATGTCACGCATAGTAGGTTGATACTTTGTTATGTTTTCATCTCAGGGATGGCTAACTAGAAATTCCTTTGGCCTCTACGGATAACCTTATTTGTGGAACAATGTTCTAAATGTTCTTAAATTTGATGTTTTGGTGTCTCTTTTTTGGTGACCAATTCATAAAGCTGATTGAGGACCTTTTTACTGTTGAATGTGTTTGTTGTTTTTCTTTCTTCTTTCAATTTGTATTTATATTTTGACGTATGTATTTTTGTTAATTTCTGTCCTTTATGCCTCATCTGTAAAAGAGACCTTGATCTCGGTATGACTCCCTGATAAAATAAAGGTTAACTAAAATAGAAACAGATCCCAAAACAAGTCAACACAAGGCAGTACTGAAACCTCCTCTCTGGCTCACCACTGACTCAAATGGCACCCTGATCCTTCTCTCTCTTTCACTTTGGAGACTCAGACTCCTTTTTGTGCTTGTAAAACTACAAACCTGAGGCCTTGAACAGCATATTCAGGCATACTGTTTGTCATACATGCTTAAGGTTATATACAGTGCCTTCTGAAAGAATTCATATCACTTGACGTATTTAACATTTTGTTGTGTTACAGCCTGAATTCAAAAGGATAAAGAAAATAATCTTACCCATCTACACACAATACTCCATAATGACAAAGTGAAAACATGTTTTTAGAAATGTTTGCAAATGTATTGAAAATGAAATACAGAAATATAATTTACATTAGTATTCACAACCCTGAGTCAATACTTTCTAGAAGCACCTTTGGTAACGATTACAGCTGTGAGTATTTCTAGGTAAATCTGGATTATGCAACATTTGCCCATTATTCTTTTCAAAATTCTTCAAGTTCTGTCAAATTGGTTGTTGATCCTTCTTGCTTGACAACCATTTTCAGGTCTTGCCATAGATTATAAAGTAGATTTAAGTCAAAACTGTAACTCGGCCACTCAGGAACATTCACTGTCTTCTTGGTAAGCGACTCCAGTGTAGATTTGGCCTTGTGTTTTTGGTTATTGTCCTGCTGAAAGGTGACTAAATCTACCAGTGTCTGGTGGAAAGCAGACTGAACCAGGTTTTCCTCTAGGATTTTGCCTGTGTTTAGCTCCATTCTTTTATTTTTTTATCCTTAACAATTACACGCATACCCATACATGATGCAACCACCACTATGCTTGAAAATATGGAGTGGTACTCAGTAATATATTGGATTGGATTTACCCTAAACATACCACTTTGTATTTAGGACAAAACGTTATTTGCAGTATTACTTTAGTGCCTCGTGACAAACAGGATGAATGTTTCGAAATATTTGTATTCTGTACAGGCTTCCTTCTATTCACTCTGTCGTTTAGGTTAGTATTGTAGAGTAACTACAATGTTGTTGATCCATCCTCAGTTTTTTTCCCATCACAGCCATTAAGCTCTGTAACTGTTTTAAAGTCACTATTGGCCTCATGGTGAAATCCCTGAGTGGTTCTTCCTCTCCAGCAACTGAGTTAGGAAGGACGCCTGTATATTTGTATATTTGTTAGGAAGGACGCCTGTATATTGATACACCATCCAAAGTGTAACTAGTAACTTCACTGTATTCAATGTCTGCTTTTTTATTTTTACACATCTACCAATAGTTGACCTTCTTTTCAAGGTCACCTAGTGGTTGAATCTGTGTTTGAAATTCACTGCTCATCTGAGGGTCCTTACAGAAAATTGTATGTGTGGGGTACATCGATGAGGTAGTTATTCAAAAATCATGTTAAACACCATTACTGTCCATGCAACTTATTATGTGACTTGTTAAGCAAATTTTTACTCCTGATTTTAACAAAGGGGTTGAATACTTATTCACTCAAGCCATTTCAGCTTCTCATTTTGAAATAATCTATTAACATTTTGAAAAACATAATTCCAATTTGACATTATGGGGCATTGTGCGTAGGCCAGTGACCAGCAAATCTAAAAGTAATATATTTTAAATTCAGGCTGTAACACAAAAACATGTGGAAAAAGTCAAGGGGTGTGAATACTTTCTGAAGGCACTGTATACTATACTTTTAAAAAGATCAGCGAGCATCTGTGGTGACATACTCAAGATTCCCAGGATTCATTTAATCAAGTTCCTGCTCATTTACAACACTTGGGGCAATAGTGCATGTAAAAAATCATTGATTATCATGCTGTTTTGAATGTACTGTTGATGTTTCCAACATATGATGACTCCTTGCTGTCCCCAGTCCACCTGGTCGTGCTACTGTTCCAGTTTCAACTGTTCTGCCTGTGATTATTATTATTATTTAACCATGCTGATCATTTATGAACATTTGAACATCTTGGCCATGTTCTGTTATAATCTCCACCCGGCACAGCCAGAAGAGGACTGGCCACCCCTCATAGCCTGGTTCCTCTCTAGGTTTCTTCCTAGGTTTTGGCCTTTCTAGGGAGTTTTTTCTAGCCACTGTGCTTCTACACCTGCATTGTTTGCTGTTTGGGGTTTTAGGCTGGGTTTCTGTACAGCACTTTGAGATATCATCTGATGTACGAAGGGCTATATAAATTGATTTGATTTGATGATGATTGACTGTAAATAGTCAATTCATTGTGGATTCAGCCACGCAAACACAGTACAGTAGAACCCAGATTGGGATGAATTTTCACTGAATTGACATTCTCTTGCTGATTGGATTAGGAAGTCAGAAGATCTCTTTCACATTATCGGGTGATTTCCCCACAGATGTCTACAGTGTATACCATACATTACGAACACCTTCCTAATATTGAGTTGTGGCACTTCACTCTAAACATCACCCTGTCCATCCGCTGGCTTCTATGTGAAAGCCATTGGCAGTGTGGTGTCTAGAACAGGAAGCCTGGGAGCTGCTTGGCACACTGTGTGCTGTGGTGCTGGGTGTCACGGTAGCTCCTCCACTCACTCGCCAAGCGACCGCCTGTTCCTTTAAGAGGCGAGCCGGGCAGGGGAGAGGGACAGAGAGGCAGCTGCAGCAGTGGTAATGCTCTCATGTGTTCTCCTTCTGTGGGAAGTGCCACAGCCCCACCACATCACACACACACACACACTTGCATACACGCATGTACAAAGACATACACACAAGCAGGCACGCACACACACACAGCCACACACACGGCCACACACACACACTCCCCTCTCACAGTCAGAGGAAGGAGGTTCACGTTGTTGATGACTATATTCCACTGCTGTTTTCCAATCAGTTCACTATAGGAGATTGGAGAAGAAGAGGAGAGGAGAGGAAAGGAGAGATGGGGTTTGTGTTGGAGAGAGAGAATGACACCAGACCAGATGGGCTCCTACTCTGGCTGCTCTTAGAAAACATTGCAGTAATGATGCCAAAAGACCTGTGTTATTTTCTGTGATATCTGGAAGAGAGAATTTCCAGTGTTTTCCATTATGGCTCCCTCCCCTGTGTTAGATGGAGGACACAAACAGACTTCCAGTGCCATGCAGTGTACATGTGATCCAATGCGTGCTCTAAAGCCAATAACCATTAGACTGTATTCCAGGCTGTTCCCCCAATGCTCACGGAAAGCAGACGACAATAGCAGCTCTGAATGTGGCAGCATTTGTGGCTCTGCCTGTTCCTTTAATAAGCGTTGTGCTGCTGAGATGCGCAGGCGCACGTAAGCCAGACCTGAACAACCATGGCTTACCGCAATCAGAGCCTGATAAGAGTGCTGGTAAAACATGTAACACGACAGGCACAGAGGCATGGTGAATTGCATTGTTGGCATAAAGGCAACCAGCATACAAAATGCCTCTGTAGAACCCACAAGATGTGAATGGTGCCAAGATTCCTCATTCTTTCTCTCTCTGCACCCCCCCCCCCTTTTCTCCATCCCTCCCGACCTCTTTCTCTGTTTCTGCCCCTCTCTCTTCCAAAACATGCACATGAACACACTTTCCAGCACGTGTGGCCACACAAACGGTGTATACATTCCCCACCACCATGGCTGTCTCTACTGCTCTCCCACACGCCCTGGACACTGCTTCCAGTATAGAGCGCTATGACCTCCGAGTGCCCGGAGGGGGATGTGTGTGTGTGTTTGTGTGTGTGTGCATGCGTGTGAGGGGGAAGGGATTCAGGATTTTACCAGACGGGTAATGGGGGTTGTCACACCACAGAGTCAAGGATCTCTTGTCTGTTAAGGCGTCTGCATGCTTTCCAGCCTAAACCGTTTGGAACAGTTTGTGCATATATTATGATTTTTTTTTGGATATTCGGCAAGGTTTTTTTGGGCTGTTGTTTTTGGCTGTTTGTGCAAACAAAAATATTGAGGCAAGCCGAAGTCGGTAGCCGAAGTCTACACCCTTTCGTTGGTGAATGGTCAACAGGGATTCTTACATTTCACATCTAACGAAGGTGCTGTATTTCTCAAGTGAGACATCATTCAACGACAACAAACACTTAATTGACCAATGTTGATCGGCACCTGAACTTTGTTTGCCTCGAGGAAAAAAATGTGTGTGCACCAACAGCCAAAAAAACCTTGCCGAAGACCAAAACGAACAAAAACGTCACAAAATGTCATAATATATGCACAAAATGTTTGTAATGGTTGCGTATAGGAAGCATGCAGACGCCTTTACTGTCCTATACTGATCACTGGTATTGTATTGTCATTCTGCCTCTACCATTTATCATCACTGCTCACCAGTATATACTGTAACACATCCATCCCATACAAACAGTCAGGGGTCATCCCCAATCAAGATATTATATTCATGGTACACTATGTGTAATGTAATAAATATGTAAAACACATTTTGGGAACTTTTGAATGGTAGCCTATATTTTTACACATAAACACATTGGGGGAAAAAATATTTTGAAAATACATGTTTGTAGTGACGACAATGGAGGAAGAAAAAAAACATGCATTTCACGTGATCTTATGTGAAGTGTTCAAAAAATACGTGTTTTCACATGATTTCATATGTGACATTTCAGGGGAAATCATGTGATTTTTCTATAGGGGTTTTCTCAGGGGAAATCGTGTGATTTTTCTATAGGGGTTTTCTCAGGGGAAATCATGTGAATTTTCTATAGGGGTTTTCTCAGGGGAAATCATGTGATTTTTCTATAGGGGTTTTCTCAGGGGAAATCATGTGATTTTTCTATAGGGGTTTTCTCAGGGGAAATCATGTGATTTTTCTATAGGGGTTTTCTCAGGGGAAATCAAGTGATTTTTCTATAGGGGTTTTCTCAGGGGAAATCATGTGATTTTTCTATAGGGGTTTTCTCAGGGGAAATCATGTGATTTTTCTATAGGGGTGTTTTCAGGGGAAATCATGTGATTTTTCTATAGGGGTGTTTTCAGGGGAAATCATGTGATTTTTCTATAGGGGTTTTCTCAGGGGAAATCATGTGATTTTTCTATAGGGGTTTTCTCAGGGGAAATCAAGTGATTTTTCTATAGGGGTTTTCTCAGGGGAAATCATGTGATTTTTCTATAGGGGTTTTCTCAGGGGAAATCATGTGATTTTTCTATAGGGGTTTTCTCAGGGGAAATCATGTGATTTTTCTATAGGGGTGTTTTCAGGGGAAATCAAGTGATTTTTCTATAGGGGTGTTTTCAGGGGAAATCAAGTGATTTTTCTATAGGGTTGCTTTCAGGGAAAATCATGTGATTTTTTCTGTATGGGTGTTCTCAGCTGCTGTTTGGTTGTCAGCTGCTTGTACTGGAGTAACCTGACTAAAGAGTGTGTGATGCAAAGCGGGGATCACCAAAGAAACAGTATAAAAGGCTATAAGGAAACAAGCAACATTGTGATCCAGCCTGAGCTCTGATAGGACTAATGCTCTAAAGTAAACAACAGTTCTACAAACACCTAGACACCGGATGAGCTTTGTGATCCAGACTGTGGAGTGTGTTAAAAAATGATAAAATAAAGTCCAAAAATAGAATTCAAGGATAAGACTAGCGTCTTGCATGGATATACTGTATATGTGCTCGGTGCTCCAATGACAAAAACAGCTTCTGTATCTACACGAGTTACTCTGTAGGAAACAACCTCTCATATGAACCTATTCCTCTTACACTCACATTCATAACATATAAATCAGGGAGGTTAAAGCAGGGGTACAGGAAACATCTCGTCTCGTTGTGTGGATGTGAAAAGTACAAATGAAAGCTGAGATAACACCATGGGAAGCCTGGGGACCAGCAGCATTGGGCCCCACGCTGTGTTGGAGGCTTCACAAGATGCTCTACTGTATTTTTTTGCTCTGTGTGAATGCATCCTGGTATGTGCCAGTAAGGTAGTCAATGCTCCAGCATCAGTGGAACTGGCATAAACTAAAAATGAGTATTTGAGGAAGCGAGGGAATAAGAAGAGATTTTAGGGTTTCACGTCTGACTGTGTGTGTGTGCGTGCATGTGCACATGTGTGTGTGCACAAGTGTGTGCGTGCATGCTAGTGTGTGCGCATGCGCGTGTTGTGTAGAGGAGGGCGGTGGGGGGGTGGAAGCCTTGTGGAAAATAGTTTGATGTGACCTACATAACCACATGGCTGCTCATTAGCATACGCGCATAATTCTAAGGCAGATCATAAACAGTGACTTGTGTCACAGAGATGGGCAATAAGAAGCTAGCGGTGAATAAGCTATTTACATTATTTGCATTGTTCCTTTTTCTTGCCTTTAACTGTCTCACCTCCAGGCCAGATGGCACAGTTAAGTGATAATGCCAGAGAAGCTGGTGTTGGGAGGAAATCCACCAAACACCAGTTGAGAGGGCATTATCACTTTTATATAACAGGTTACCAACGTGTTCAAATAATGATTGACATACTTTCATTAAAACGTTATTTTGATGAATGTATTCATACTATTTCATCCTTACACAATATATATTCCCAACACAGATGTAGGGATGCTAACCAAGCCGGCAGGTCATTCCTTCTAGCGGTTCAGTTGCCAGAGATGCGACCCAGTCGTTCAGTCTTTTTGTTCTGTGTCTATGGACACAACCCAGTCGATCATTCTAAGTGTTCCATTGCCACCCTGGCTGGCAACATTCTTATCCCTTGCTTGCTAACTAGCCAACTACGGCTAACTTATAGTCACAGCAAAAAGTGCAGCCAGAATAATAGCAAAGGAGCTGCATTTGCATTTGTTTAAGTTGTTTTCTAGTGACATTTATTTGGATACATCCATAACAATGAGCTAATGAGGCGCGATTTCGCCTGGCATAGAAAATGTGCTCACTCGTCAGGACAGAGAAGAGGAGCCAACAACAGAGATAACACAATCACTTCAAATGGAAGCTGGAAAGACTGCAAACTAGCTGTACTTAATTTCGTTTGACCTTTTTTCAATTGACATTTCTTTGTATATATCCATAAAAATGCCAGCTGATTCATGATTTAGACTGGCTGAAAAACACTGCCTGCCTGTCTGTATGTCTCGTCCAGACTCCCGACACGTTCATTACTATGGGACAGCTGGGGATCGAATTTGAATATTGAAACAATGTTGCAAATGTCGGACAGACAGACAGCAAGGTTTATACAAATCTCCGCTGTTGAAAACGAAATGTTAGTCTTAAAGAAATGTGAGATAATGTCTAGATGCTTTTTATAGTGGAGATAAATAGCCTGGCTGGGCTGATGAGACAGTGGATTGCGCAGTCAGTGGATTGCGCAGTCAGATTGAACAGAGTAAATAGTAATTTTAACATCATACATTTAGCCGGTGGTAGCTTGTGGAATAGATACTGGCTGGAATGCACTTTTAACCAATCCGCATTCAGGATTAGACCCACCCGTTGTATAAACTCAAATAAACCTCAACAGCTCATAGTGACACACTGAATGGACAAGTGAACCTGACTGATTGGGGATCTCTCCATTTTGGGGAATTGCATGAAAGAAATGTACATAATGACAGTAATATTATAATGGTGGAGGTCGCTAACCCCTTTACACTCGAGGTGATAACAAGTCTGTATACTTTAGTGTCAGTGCTGAAGATCAAATCTAACATGTCAATTTAGACCACATAAACATAGCACTTAAAATGTATCTTAGACACTTTAGACACACCAAAAAAGAAAGAAGGGGAAAATTAACACGTTGATGGCCATATACTTCAAAGCATAAAGTGGAATGGGGGGAATCTCTGTTTAACAATAGTGAGTCACATGATCCTTTACAACTTTCAATTCCTATACCTTGTAAATACCACAGATCCAAATACCACAAATACCACAGATCCACAGGATAGATATTTGAACCTTGCCAGTGTTCCCAGCCCCCTGACCGTGGAGGCTGTGTGCTGTTGTTTATATGTTCGCCTGGCTCTCTGTGGCTGGAGTTTGCAGCAGTCATCCCCAGGACAGCTATTAATCACAGGCTGAAATGATAGATGTTCTGCACACTAGCAATGCCATCTATTTTGCCTAAGTACAAACAGTAGATGTGGCATGCATATTTATCAGCAGTCGTGGCTCAAGGAGCACACACACAGCAAGCACACACACAGCAAGCACACACACAGCAAGCACACACACAGCAAGCACACACACAAACCTGTTCTTCACCTCTTCCTTCAAAAAGCATCAGCACCACAATGGCGCAGTGTTTAGAATGAAATAGAACAATTACTGTTACTATGTAAGGGTGCACTTTATTTTAATTTATTTTACCTTTATTTAACTAGGCAAGTTAGTTAAGAACAAATTCTTATTTTCAATGATGGCCTAGGAACAGTGGGTTAACTGCCTGTTCAGGGGCAGAACAACAGATTTGTACCTTGTCAGGTAGGGGATTTGAACTTGCAACCTTCCGGTTACTAGTCCAACGCTCTAACCACTAGGCTACCCTGCCGCATTGCTGACTCTCTGGAGCCATTTTGTTAAGGCACTGGAGAAGTACTGGTCAGTCTTTGGCGCAGGGTCTCTAAATTACTTTTCTTCTGGCTTTTGTGACTCAGAGGACCAGTGCATTCAAATGCATATGAATAGAGGCTCATTAACCCAGGACTCCCTGTCCTCTACTAATGACAAGTCACTGGTGTCCTGAAATACATATCAGACCTCCTACCTTTTATATATTAAATGGAGAGGTCGCTTTATGCAACATATTTCGTAAAGTATGACATGTTTTTGGTCGCTGTTAACTAGATCAGTGAGAAGTATATTCACAGAGCTGATCAAACCCACTTTCTAATGATGGACACTTACAGTATCCAGGTCTTAAACACAGCCCGAAATAACTCACTTTATTGGCTCCTTCTTGTCCAACCCCCTCCAAGAACAACAGAACTAGGTCTCTTAGTATAATGGCCTACCCACCAATAAACACAGTTGCATGATAGAAAACAATGTATTATAAAATGGCTGCAGTTTCATCTAATGAAGTAAAGAACCCAAAACACAGAAGGATGTCTTGGTAAAAACAGAGGTAAATACAGTAGTGTAGTATCGATAATGAGGACACAACCTTCCGCTGTAGTCGGGGCCACGAGCGATTAAATCAATTCAGTATGCCAGGAAGTGTCCAAGTAAATAAATCAAAAATAACTGCATGGTTCCCCTACATTCCCCAAACTGAGTGGATATGAAGAGCCACAACCGGATAGGATTAGACATCAGTCACTTCTCTGCCTTCATGGGTCACTGCCTAAAACAATAGGAATCCAACCATAACTGTTTACCATATTTTGGGGGTTGTAGTTTTTAAAAATTCATATCAAGATCATTTAGTCCATTTTGGACCAGGGCTGGAAAATGGGCTCTGGAACAAATTGTTATAATTATCCTGTTCTCTCTCACAAGGCTTTCTGAAATGACTGTCAAAAGCGAGTGTGGCATCCTTGGCGAGACTTTTGTTTTGTGAATGCATGTACTATTTCATTGTCATACTTCTCCTATTATGTCATCACATCATATCATAATATATGTGGTTGTCGCAACTAGCTATCTTAAGATGAATGCACTAATTGTAAGTCGCTCTGGATAAAGCTCTCGAGTGGCGCAGCGGTCTTAGGCACTGCATCTCCGTGCAAGAGGTGACACTACAGTCCCTGGTTTGATTCCAGGCTGTATCACATCCGGCCGTGAATGGGAGTCCCATAGAGAGGCGCACAATTGGCCCGAGGTAGGCCGTCATTGTAAATAAGAATTTGTTCTCAACTGACTTGCCTAGTTTAAAAAAAAGAGAGTCTGCTAAAATAATAAAATGTAAATGTAATATCCTTTCGAAAAGTTTTGAAACCGAGCTGGATCCAGAATAGACATCAGTAGTGCACGAAAGCAACGCCAGAACAGCAACATTCCTGACACTGAGATGTGAGGAACATCAGTCTGTGTTTGTGTAACAGAGCTAAGAACGTACCATAAGCTCACTCCACAGCTAGCTTGAAATGTTGTGGATGGAGCCATCCAATTGGTACCTTGTGGGTGGCTCAAACTGTTGGAACGTTGTCAACGAGGGCGGTCAGGTTAGCAAAGCAGAGGTCCCGAGTTCGAATTGGGGGGAAGTGGTACTCGCTGAGCAAGCAACGTGATGTCAGCACTCAGGTACACAAGATTTATATTTGAACAAAATGCATGACCATAGGAAGACCTATAAACAAAAACCTGAAGAATAGGGTAATATATGGTGTGTGGAAGTCTGAAATGGGGTGAATCAGTCAGTAAAATTAAAATTAACAACATTTCCAAAAACTTTATATTCAAGAATCTAATTTCTTCTTAACTTTTTGCTTAATGAGAAGCATAAGAAATAGTGCAAATACATTTCCAATAACCTTTTTGAGCAACTGTGCTTAACTTTCTTTTTAAGTTTATAGTTAATGAAAAATGGCAGTTAAAACATTTATTTTAAGGAAGGTTTTGTGAATCTGGGCCCAGATCATGGAAATCCAAACACATCATGTGTCTACAGCAGTGGAGGCTCCTCGGAGGAGGAGTGGGAGGACCATAGACTTACACATTAATTATGAAGACTTCCGGAGGAAGGAGGAAGTCCTCCAAACTCTCAGAGCTCTTGTAAGCATGAACTGACATGTTGTCCACCCAATCAAAGGATCAGAGAAATAATCTAGTACTAAAGGCATAAGCAATTGCTAGCTAGCACTGCAGTGCATAAAATGTGGTGAGTTTTTTATTTTTATATATATTTTTTTTTTTTTTTTTTTTTTTTTTTCACCTTTATTTAACCAGGTAGGCTAGTTGAGAACAAGTTCTCATTTGCAACTGCGACCTGGCCAAGATAAAGCATAGCAGTGTGAACAGACAACACAGAGTTACACATGGAGTAAACAGTAATTGACTCAGAGAGAAAAAACGTTTTTTTAAATGAAGAAAAAGCAAGAGAGAGATTCCATACTTTTTTCACTTTCCCTTACTTAGCTAGCAAATGCAGCTAGCTCATTTAGCCTACTCAAACACCTGGCTCAAACAGATGGGGAAGCTATGTTAGCTAGTTGGCTATGGCTATCCAACACAACACTGGAGCTCTTCCAAGTCAAGGTAAGCTTTTAGCAGTTATGATATGACTTTGGCTTGGAAAGTTTTTTTTTGGCTGGTCACATACAGCTGATGTGTTGTCCACAAGTGAAGGGAAAAGATGAGACGAGGAGAGCGTATAGATGCAAGAAGGAATACGACCAGGCTGCTATGAAAGTGAACTGTGTTTTTTGTGATCTGGGGTGTAACATAGTTCTGCTTGTAAATGTGCTGTAAGACACCTCTCGTCACTGCAAAGTCCATCCATCCCAATATATTGGTACAGGTACTTACGGTTAGTGTAAGTACAGTGTAAAAAGTATTCTAATTACTCATTGTTACACTGCTAGGGCTAGGATTATGGTTGAACCGGGATGTAGACATGAACTAGGGTTAGGGCTGATGTTGGGGTTAGGGTTAAACAGAGATGAAGACAAGAAGCTAGGGTTAGGGTTGGGGTTAGGGTCGAGGATTAGGGCTGAACTGGGATGTGGACATGACCTAGGGTTAGGGCTGATGCTGGGGTTAGGGTTGAACAGGGATGTAGACATGAAGCTAGGGTTAGGGCTAGGGCTAAAGTACTGCTGTAAGTGCAGTGTACATACAGTGTAAGTACTGTGTAGCAATGAGAAATTACAATACTTGTACCTACAGGAATAATTACACAGTAATACGGGCACTGTAATGTAAAGTGTCACAACTTTACTATACTATACATTTATATAGGACTAGTGAAAAGACTTTCGATAATTAGGCAGCCAGCCTTGGTTGCAGTCAGGGAGATCCGAGCCCAACTAGTCCAACCTGTTCTGGTGTTCCTGCCTGCCTGGCTAAGCCTGCAGCCTGACAACCATGGAACTTGCTGCTATTAGCATATTGTGAGGACAAGGCTTTTATAAATAACACCATGTCAGACACTGTGGAATTCTATGCTACTGTAAATGAGGGATGTTGAAACCTGTCAAATTGTCTTTGGGCCAACTTCTATGTATATTTCTATAGAAACCATACTACTGTACACTTCCTCTGGTTCAATCGATTGTAACAAAATACAATTTAGATTGTAAATTGGTCACAAATTCACTAAGCGATAGAAAGGAGACCATACAACCATGTACTTTATGCAACTTGCAAGATTATGCGGGTTTAGGTGCTAAAGGAAACAAAAACACTCACAGGAGAGCTGGGATGAACCGGGAGAACTAGTTGGACCAAAGCAGTGTCATCTTCAGACCGATGGCCACAACATCGCCTAAATGTTACCGATAGTCCCGGTCTAAATACCCAATCCATTTTAGGACAGTTAACATGTTTTCCTCAGCCAGAGACAAAACCTATGTTGATTCAGAATTTTTCTTCTGTAAATGACTTTTTTGGTACTCAGTGAATGTCTGAGTGTGAGAGGCCTTCTTGGCATTCTGGCCCTAAAGACGTCAATGTAAAGTAGCAGCGCTCGGTTCAATAGTGCATCACCCCTGCAGCCGACAGGAGCTTGTGCGGTGGTGTAGCCTACCTCTGGCTACTTATTAGCACTGTGCTAGCTAATTAATAATGCCAAGGGGGGCAGAATTTGAGGGGTGGACCCAGGATAATTAGAGATTAAACAGAGGTTGTTATGTTGTCCTCTTTTGATGGGATTATTTACACACCCCTCACTGCTGCTTTAATAACTCCTGTCCTGATGTCATTGAAAACATAACCTCTAACCACTGTGTGATGTAATGATGTGAATGGTAGTTCTGGGCTGGATGAATGGATGGAGGGAGTGCTCCACTCGGACACCACGGAACCAGTTCATTAACCCTATATACTCTTAGAGAAAATGGTTCTTCGGCTGTCCCCATAGGCCAACGCTTTTTTATTCCAGGTATAACCCTTTTTGGTTTCAGGTATAACTATTTTGAGTTACATATAGAACCCTCTGTGGAAAGAGTTCTACATGGAACCCAAAATAGTTCTACCTGGAACCAAAAAAGGTTCTTGTACCGGTTTTCTTCTGGTGAAAGAGAGGTGGACCAAAATTCAGCGTGGTGGTTATTCATGTTTAATTTATAAAGACACTATACATGAATAAACTAACAAAAACAATAAACGTGCGAAAACCTAAACAGTCCTATCTGGTGCAAACACAGAGACAGGAATAATCACCCACAAAACCCAACACAAAACAGGCTACCTAAATATGGTTCCCAAATCAGAGACAATGACTAACACCTGCCTCTGATTGAGAACCATATCAGGCCCAACATAGAAATAGACAAACCAGACACACAACATAGAATGCCCACCCAGCTCACGTCCTGACCAACACTAAAACAAGGAAAACACACACGAACGATGGTCAGAACGTAACAGTTCTTCAAAGGTTTCTCCTATGAGGACAGCCGGAGAACACTTTTAGGTTCTAGATACCAGCTATTTTTCTAAGAGTGTACACACTGCTGCACTGTGCTCTTCATTGGAAGGAAGTCACAGAGTTAAAGTTAATTTAGGGATCAAATACACATTCTGGTGCTCATGTATGCAAATGTATGCATTCCTGCTTGTGTGGATTTTTGTGTTTGTTTGGGACTGGGGCAAAGTGAATTGACCCTCAACAACAACATTGCTAAATGAACTGCTCATTCTCTTCAGCACACCACAGATCCACGTTTACCTGTACTCCACAACATTGAGGTCCACCTGACCAATGGGACCAACCCAGTAGGATTACTTTTGCCCTACAATGACATTAGGCTGTGATTCCATGTCAACAGTGGAGTGCTGCATACTCCATATAACTCCTCCCCATCACACCATCCCCAGGCAGTGATTAGCCTCCCTGGCCATGTGCCTCACCTGCCTGGCGAACCTGTCTCCAGATGCCACTGTTTGTCAATATTTGCATTAGTGATGTTGCCTCTTTTCTGTCCCTTCGCATATATCACGTGTCAATGACAAGCTAATCCAGGGAGTACATTTTCCCCCATGTTTTGTGGGCTCTAATTTTACTGCTGTTGGAAAATTACACATAATTGCAGCCTGTAAATGCTCCTTTCTCTCCTCTCCAGCAACTATCCTACCCTCTGTCCCCCTCCAATTCCACACCCCCTACTCATCTGGCTTCCACTCTCCTCACTGCAGGGTCAGTAAGATGGCTTCTGCTGGAGGATATGGCAACGTGTTTATCCATGTTCACTGAGACACAGGTGCATGTCCTGACACACACATACAGTATTCAGTGCCTTCAGTATACAGTATTCACACTCCTTGACTCTTTCCATATTTTGTTGTGTTACAGCCTGAATTTGAAATAGATTAAATTGAGATGTTGTGTCACTGGTCGACATACAATAGCCCATCATGTCAAAGTGGAGTATTGTTTTTTGTAATTTTGACAAATTGAAAAGGTGAAATGTCTTGAGTCATTAAAACGTTTTCAACCCCTTTGTTAAGGCAAGCCTAAATAAGTTCAGGAGTAAAAATGTTCTTAACAACTCACATAATACGTTGCATACAATAATAGTGTTTAACATGATTTTTGAATGACTACCATCTCTGTACCTCACAAATACAAGTATCTTTAAGTCAAGCAGTGAATTTCAGACACAGACTAAACCACAAATACCAGGGGGGCTTTCCAATGACATTCCCTTTAATTATTGTCTTAATTTATTAGATTTTTTTCATAATTTTGATTTGGTTCAGATGCCATTGCAGTTTCCTTTAGACCTCAGAGTTAAGTGTATCATGTCACGGGGCTAGCCAGGCTCTAGAGTAAGAGTACCGAAGCACCTACACACACCTATTCTACCTCAGTCATTTCATTCATCAAGGTATGAGCAAAGCTAACTTCCTACAATTCTACACATTTTGCCATGGGGCAAAGAGAAAAATGTTCACTTTTATAGCTAATCTCATGCTATTCTACCCATTTTACCATGAGGCTGAGAAAGAAATTGGCTGTTTTAAAGGACATTTCAGCAATTCTACACGTATTGCCATGATGCAGAGAGAAAATGTGCCCTTTTATAGCTAATCTCATGTTATTCTATCAATTTTGCAATGAGGCTGAGAGAATTTTGCATTTTTAAAGCAAATTTCCTTGAATTCTACACATATTGCCATGGGACAGAAATAAAAAAAAATAGCAGTTTTATAGCTACAGATGTAGGATCTTAATTTGAGCCAGTTTTATACAGCAGGAAAATAATCCTGCAGCAACAGGAAATTTGAATTATTATTTATATTATAATGAATTGTTGTTTTCTGTAAGGATTGATACATTTTTTGGGATGTAAACAAATTTGTGCACATTTTTGACAAATAAGCTTTTTGTGCGTATTGAACATTTCTGGGATCTTTTATTTAAGATCATGAAACATGGGACCAACACTTTACATGCATTTATATTTTTTTCAGTATAAAACCTGTTCCTATACACCCTCGGGAAGAAAATGACACTTTTTAAAACATTTTCTGACAAACGACCACTTAGATATGGCCATTTTCACGTTTTCATAAATTCTTAGAATGTTTTGGAATTACGTATACTAAGGCACTTTCTATAGCAATATAGAGCGGGAAAGCGGCTGTGCATTTGGACAATTTATAGACACTGCAGTGAATAAAACGTATGTGTTGTCCAGTACTGGAGTCTACACAGACCGGTGCACTATAGCCAATCAGTGCGACAGTAGGCCTTTATACAAACAAGCAATTTGCCACACGGGCCTGACATCATTCACTTTGACTCTTACTGTGTGTTTACAGGCAGTTGCAACAGAGCGACTTCAGATTATTAGAACACATTTGCCAAACACCACAAAATACACCTGAATGGATTTCTGAAAATATGTAAATACCACACGAGTCCTCTTACTTTTGGAGACTTTACAGTCATATTGATCAAACAATCATGAAAAGGTAGGCTCTATCTCCCTCAATTATGCACGTCAACAAGATCAACAAATAATGCTAGCCAGAGCAAGATGAGCTAAAATCTAACTAAGAAACATTAGATAAACCCACTCAAAAATGTTCAGCTAGTTGGCTGTCAAAATGACACTGATAAACAATGGGAATTGTACCCTCCTCATCCTTCTGCAGTTTGCCTGCCAATGCATGCTTGTCCCAACCAACCATCCAAGCTAACTGGCTAAAGTTGGCTAGCTTGCTAGCTAGCTACTTCCAGATACAAATGAGATAACACCTCAGTCATTTTACTCACCGTAGCAGAGCTGGTTAGGCTGTTTCCATGTTATCTAGAGCATTTTTGACTAACAATTACTTTTTTGCCTACGTTTACTGACACTGGTCAGTTGCACGGTTCACAAATGTATCAGTTGTTCTGGCACACTCAGACGAGAATGCTCTGAAATTAGAGTAGATAGCCAGATGTATTTTTGCGAACTCGAGAGATATGCTAACTGGATAACAGTTGTTCAAGGTCTTAAAAGCTAACCAAATGACACCTGCATCTCTAGCTGTGTATAACCACCGAAAAATGATATAAGGGGAAAAATTTCAGTCACACCCACTCCTCCAATGGCATGACATTGTACTAGCAGCAAGCTATCGAGCTAATGTTAGGTTCTGTGTCTTTAGCTTGCTACATAAATATAAATGCTAGCCTATTAGCCACATTATGATTGACTTGTGATCATTGCCCTTACGAGTTTGATTGTATTGACATTCGCAGTGTTAGTTACATTCGTCCGTTTTTGTCCAGAATATTGAGTCCTTGAAACTGAAACAGTGCATCCCGAATGGAGGCAGCAAACTATGTACCAGGCCAGCTGTGATTTACAACCTGATCCTGCTGTCATCAGCCCTATGCAGTGGTGGAGTGGTACCTGGAGAAGTGGGTATACTCAAATTTGGCCGAAAAGTTCCCAAACGGCTCTCCTGGCAAAAGAAGGGCACCCTGTGTTAAAAAATCTGTCTCCCCATAGGCCCTTGATGCAAACAGTGCATGATGACAATTGTGCATCATAAATAGCCTACTAACCAGCACTTCGGACTAAACTTTTTCAATACCTGGTTTGCATATCGATTGTTGCCTTAGGTAGAATTTACTGATAGATATCATACATTGAAACGTCTTTCCTACCCTACTAGCTACCGATGTCATTCTCCTGTGAGCTGCTCCATGCCAAAACCAGTTGAGAGCTGCATGCTTGCAGCCTGCAGATGATTTTCCATTTAAACTAGGCTGTATGCAGCTCGTATTTGAATACATTTCACATGCTTTGTGATTGTGTCGGCTACTTTGTGCATGATTTCTCCATTGTACTACATAATTGATACGTCCTATACTACACTACTTTGATACGCATCAGTAGGGGTTAAGAAGTAAGTGATACCCTCCACTACACCACTGGTCCTTTGTGTTTAACAAAAAGTGCACTCTCCTACATGAGTATGCTAGTATTACATTTACTGTCCTTTCAGATTCACCAAGCTGTCACACACCGAAGGCCCCCTTGACTTTTTCCACATTTTGAAACGATACAGCCTTATTCAAAAATCTATTCAATAAAAACACGTCTTAATCAATCTACACACAATATCACATAATAATAAAACAAAAACAGTTGTTTTGCTTTTTTTGTGCAAATTTATTCAAAATAAAAAACAAAAATACCTTATTTACATTCAGACCCTTTGCTAGGAGACTCAAAAATTGAGCTCAGCTGCATCCTGTTTCCATTGATCATCCTTAAGATATTTCTAGAATTGGATTTATTGGACATGATTTGAACGTCGAAGCAATTGTCCGTAGAGCTCCGAGATAAGATTGTGTCAAGGCACCGATCTGGGGAAGGGTGGCAAAAACATTCTGCAGCATTGAAGGTTCCCAAGAACACAATGGCCTCCATCATTCTTAAATGGAAGAAGTTTGGAACCACCAAAACTCTTCCTAGAGCTGGCAAACTGAGCCATCAGGGGAGAAGGGCCTTGTTCAGGGAGGTGACCAAGGACCGGATGTTCACTCTGACAGAGCTCCAGAGTTCATCTTTGGAGATGGGAGAACCTTCCAGAAAGACTACCATCTCTGCAGCACTCCACCAATCAGGCCTTTATGGTAGAGTGGCCAGACGGAAGCCAGTCCTCAGTAAATGGCACATGACAGCATACAGTACTTGGAGTTTGACAAAAGGCACCTAAAGGACTCTCAGACCATGAAAACAAGATTATCTAGTCTGATGAAACCAAGATTGAACTCTTTGGCCTGAATGCCATCACATCTGGAGGAAACCTGGCACCATCCCTACGGTGAAGCAACGTGGTGGCAGCATCATGATATGGGGATGTTTTTTAGCAGCAGGGACTGGGAGACTAGTCAGGATTGGGGGAAAGATGAATGGAGCAAAGTACAGAGAGATCCTTGATGAAAACCTGCTCCAGAGCTTTCAGGACCTCATCCTGGGGCGAAGGTTCACCTTCCAACAAGACAGCGACCCTAAGCACACAGCCAAGACAACATAGGAATGGCTTCGGGACAAGTCTCTGAATGTCCTTGAGTGGGCCAGCCAGAGCCCGGATCAAATATCTCTGGAGAGACCTAAAAGAAATGTGCAGCGACGCTCCCCATACAGCCTGACAGAGCTTGAGAGGATCTGCAGAGAAGAATGGGAGAAACTTCCCAAATACAGGTTTGCCAAGCTTGTAGCGTCATACCCAAGAAGACTCGAGGCTGTAATCGCTGCCAAAGGTGCTTCAACAAAGTACTGAGTAAAGGGTCTGAATACTTATGTAAATCGGATATTTCCTTTTTACATTTTTTTTAAATAAATGTGCAAAAGTTTCTAAAAACCAGTTTTTGCTTTGCCATTAAATTGTAGATTGATGAGGGACATTTACATTTTTTTTATTTTAGAATAAGTTTGTAACGTAGCAAAACGTGGAAAAAGTCAAGGGGTCTGAATACTTTGCAAATGCACTGTAGCGCAAAACCTACCGGGTTGATTTATGATTAGTTGAATGCTTTTAATTAGATGCCAGGACTTTTCACTGGGGGGGGGGGGATTGAGATGAGACAATGAAATCCCGGGCCAGCCAAACCCTCCCCTAACTCGGATGACTCTGAGACAATTGTGCGCCGCCTCATCAGTCTCCCAAGACCGCTGCGCTCCTCTGGAGGCGCCTGTTAAAAACCTGCATAAGTTAAGTCTGAATACCAACTATTGAGAAATGTGTAGGAAAGGCTACATTTCCTAAGTCTGAATCGGGCCCTTGTTGTGTAAGTCCTCATGCATGTCATTGTTACATCTTGTTGTTTCAAATGTATTGTTATATCTATTTATATCAACTATTTATAAGAAACACACTGCTACTTTTCATACTGTGAAACATGATGAAGCGTATTGTAAAACATTGAAATCAGAATTGTTCGTTGTAGCCATTGAAACTCACTTGCCCTTAGGTTCCCTCTCTTCAAACAGGAAATGGCAAACTTGAGTTGGAAGAGGCCAATTGCAAGCAGAGGTGCACTTACCACAAATTCCTTGTTTTGCTAAAGTTGCTGTATTGTAAAAAATGTTGTATAGTCATTAGCAGAGTATATATGATCCCAATTTTAGCTTCAAGACACCTGCAATTCGAAAAACTGAAAAAGCAGATTGTGCTGATTTATTGGCACATTGAACCATGCCGCGCACCATAGTTTAAACAGTCGGTAGATAGTGCTAAAACAATGACATCATATCTGAATTCTGCCATCTTTATGCATATTTGCCATTGTAGTGGGGTTCCCTGGGTTCAAACCAAGTGTGGTAAAATAGCCTACAAGGGGGAAAATATATCTACAATTTGGAAATATTTATCTTATTTTAATTATTTTAATTCTCATTTACTTTGATTAATTTACGGTACCTCATATTATGTTTGTGAGAATGTTATGTTATTTTCCATCTTTATTTGATTGGATTAACTCTCTGTGGTTTATGTCCCAAAAGACCGGAGTAGCTAGCTCCTCATACAGACCATGAGAAACCTTTGATGCTAAACTAAAGCATGTAACTTTTAGGAACCAAGCCAATAGATAGCATAGAGGAGATTGCACTGTAGCTTGTAGTTGTAAAATGCCAATAACCCTGACTAGATGATATGTTGAACTGTCTTCATGGGAAGCTGAAGAGTCTAAAGGCTAATTTCTATCGTCTTATTCTTCTTCCTGTTGATCACAGACGATGCGTATTTTATTCTTTCCGAGCAACAAATCAGGCCCGCAGCAGAACAGAACCCCAGTACCGCTCTGGGCCACCACTTCTAATCTGGATGGGGACTGCTGTGGCCCACAGCGAGAGAACAGACTCAGATAGAGATGGAGCAAAAGAAAGAAAGAAAGACAGAGAAGAAATACAGGGAGCCTTGTACTGGAACAACACTGTACAATGGCTGAATAGTGTGAAGAGAGAGAGAGATGAGGAGAAGATAAGATCTAGATCTAGTAAAGAGGTCATGAAGTGGTTATGAAACCAGCTCTGACCTAATCTGCCGTGTTTATGGCTTTTTTAAGGCACAGAGATGCAGGTTGGAATTAGAATGGGTGGTGTGGTGGCTTAGGATCAGATCAGAGGGAGAGAGAGAGAAGAGAGAGATAGATATATGTAGGAAAGGGGGAGGGGGAAGGGTTGCAGATAATTAATTCAGATGCACCTAGCAGCACCTCAACCCCAAATCACAGTGGACCAGCAATTATTAACTCTCTAAAATCAGTACAACAATAGAAATGTGTCTCCATTGTACAGACACAGACAGGGAGAGAGAGAGTCAGAGAAGGGGCATCTGAATGGCAAAAAAAACACCATTCATCCTTTCCGACAGTTAAAAAGTAGAAAATGTTCAAACATTATATGATTAAATGTTAATTGTCAAGCACTGTTCTCCACTACATACCATTCTCTGGGCTTTTGTATTGCTCTTATCTGATTTCCCTAGAATGATAGATTTTTACATCATATTCCAGTTGACCTGTCCCTCTCATTGGGCACAGTGTATTGTAGTGTCTCATCATCATCATTGCACTGTGTGTGCAGATAGGAGAGTATCAGTAATGCTATCCCACCACAGAATAATGATATCAACAGTTATCTCAGATCAATCAACCACAGACCAATTAAAAGCACATAAAGTCGTTCATAGTTATAATATATTGGATACCTTTGTCATGATCATAGCAATACCATCATTGTTATCATTGTAATGTTGTGTCTCTAAAAGCCATATCATATTATGATATTATTATGTTATAATGATGATTTAACAGTGAGATGTTTTGTGGCAGAGGCAAAACCATTTCTTCACTTACAGGAGTACAAGGAGGTAGCAACGTTACAGTATATCGTTGAATCAGTGGAGACATCAGCTAAACCCCTGAAATAGGACCCATGCATTGTGTCTTGTTCTGGAATTGCAATTCATTAATGAACTGTAAAGTAGGTGTGTGTGTGTGTGTGTGTGTGTGTGTGTGTGTGTGTGTGTGTGTGTGTGTGTGTGTGTGTGTGTGTGTGTGTGTGTGTGTGTGTGTGTGTGTGTGTGTGTGTGTGTGTGTGTGTGTGTGTGTGTGTGTGTGTGTGTGTGTGTGTGTGTGTGTGTGATGTTTTCATCTGCGTGTGTGCGTGCCTGTGGGTGTGTGCCTGCATCTGTGTGTTTGGTAGCTCCACTAGCAGGTTGTATGGTTGTAATTATAAACCCATTCTGTCATATGAGTAGCCTGAGCAGGCCCTGGGGACGCAGAGAGAGCTGCAACAAAACGCTGTTACCACTGCTGCTGTCCAGCCATTACACCCCTCCCCTCTCTCTCTCTCTGTTCCTCTCTCGATCCAATTCTTTCCTTCTGCATTCCTCCCTCTGTTCAGATTCTGAGGTTACTGCAGGATGTCCTTCACTTTCTCTTTACTCTCTCCAGCAGCCATAGGGATCTTTGTTGTGATCAAATCTTCTGTTGTTTCAATTCAATATAAAGCTTGGGTTACATATTATTCAAACTCTTATTGCTTGTCTATGTTGACAAGCTGACATTTATTCCTACAGAGCTATTAGTTCCTTTCGGGGAGATCTGTGGCATGCCGTATTGTCAGATCTCAGGCTGCAGTCGGTTTGGGTCCAAGATTTTTCTGGGAAAATGCAAAGAAGCTAACTAAGTAGACAGTCTGGAAAGAATGCACAAATAGTCCAATGCATCTGAGTTCTCAACATACGTTGTTATTCCCAGAATAATGTGTATTTAATTTACGGGTGAACAAAGCAACACTATGAGACATCTTTGTTTGAGTCTGTTGATATGACAACTCAACATATTGCTAATGACAGTGGCTTGCTGATAGAACCATTGATTGTGTTCTCCCCCAACGTTGCTTAACTTGTCAGCTGCAACATACTATAACTAAGCTTAGCTAAACATGTAAACACGGTTCTTACAAGTGTCTATAAACATGTACAATGTCTCAGTTGTTATTATTTAGTATCATGCATCATTTACAGCTCTTTCCAGAAAGACTCCAAACAACTGACTTCAGCATCTGTCTTCTCCGTTTCGGGGCCTTTACACCCCTTAACCCTCTCCCCTCACACACACACACACACACACACACACACACACACACACACACACACACACACACACACACACACACACACACACACACACACACACACACACACACACACACACACACTCCTCCCCCCTTAGCCGAGGGGGCATGTGGATAAACGGCAGGCGGGGAGAGGTAGAGAGAAGAGAGGGTCAGACCTCCACTTTCACTGATTACTGCAGGTGAGGACAGACGCTACTGCCAACTCATCTCACAAGAGAGAGACAAACTTCTGCAGTGCCGCTTTGCCTCACTGCTGCAGGCCCAGCACACACATGTACACCCTCAGACTCAGACATATACATGTACCACTCACAATATAAAATCAAATCAAATGTTATTTGTCACATGCGCCGAATATAACAGGTGTAGGCCTTACAGTGAAATGCTTAATTATAAGCCCTGGGAAAAAAATTACCCAAAAATTACAAATAATTAAAGATCATCGGTAAAATAACAATAGCGAGGCTATATACTGGGGATACCGGTACATAGTCAATGTGCGGGGGCACCGGTTAGTCGGGGTAATTGAGGTAATATGTACATGTAGGTAGAGTTATTAAAGTGACTATACATAGATAATAACAGAGAGTAGCAGCAGCGTAAAGGGGGGTGATGCAAATAGTCTGGCTATCAATTTCTTTAGCTGTTCAGGAGTCTTATGGTTTGGGGGTTGAAGCTGTTAAGAAGACTCGTGGTCCTAGACTATACGCTCTGATACAGCTTGCCGTGCGGTAGCAGAGAGAACATTCTATGACTAGGCTACACAATACACAATCTCTGAAATATATGAAACACCATCAGGGAAATGCTGCTTGAACATTCTACACAAACACACTGAGGAACATACACTGACCACACACACACACACACCAAATATGCACAAAGTCCTCAAGTAAATACACAAACACAAGCATGTCTCATATGTAGAAACTGCCATATGCTTTCATGAATCACCCTCTCACAAACATTTGCACTGGCTCCCCCACCTAGATACTTCCTCAAACTCTTAAACGATCTCGTTCTAACACTCACATGTTTATGGAGACACACACTCACACACATTCACACAGATGGATATCTAGCCGACTCAGTGCACTGCACTTGTAAAACATACACATTACTGTAACATACACAGCCACTGATCCATCACTCTCACACTTTAGCGGACACCAATGTACACTCACGAGCATGAACATTCACTTGCCAGTGCACCATATCTCCTAAAAGGCCATATCAAACCAGTGGTTGTGTTGGCTGTGGGTTTCGGGGACTGGTGCCAGGGAGGAGGGAAGCAGTGTTTTCAGAGGTAAAATGGACAATAAAATGTCCTCTCAAGCATTCATGTCTCCCAATAAAACATTTGTTCCATTCGGAACACTACCCAGGGTTAAGTCTGGCCAGTCAACCCAGCAAAGGGCCCTCTCTCCTGGGCCATATGTCTCCCTGCTGCCTGCTCTCTGGAGTTTCTCTGGAGCTGTGTGCCTGCTCTCTGCAAAAGCACAACTAGCCTGCCTCTTCCGCGTGGTACCACAGATCCCATTGGTTGGTTCCATTGCTCTCTCTCTCTCTCTCGCTCTCTCTCTCGTCCTCTCTCCACGTATTATTCTGTAATTCTGCCATTGTTGCCACCCCAGCCCTGGATGCTGCCCAGTGGTGTGAGCTGGAAGTTGACGTTGTGCAGGGTACAGTAATGAGCCTCCACACAATATTTATCTTTTTGCAGCTCCCCATATCACTAAAGCATGTGGCTATTTGCATGTATATTACAAACCTACACATCCATATGGCTGCAGGTCTCTGTGGAATCCCCTACCTCTCTCACTCAGATGTATCGATACTTTTTTAAATTCTTCCTTTTATCGGTAATATATTTCAGCTTTATATTCTCTCTAATACATATTTTATGTGCGTTCAGTTCTTTTTTTGGCTTCTCTGAGATTGTGACATTAATGTGAACTGCATTTTGAGTTCCACTTCCACATTCTCTATCAATGAACGCTTCCTGTCCTCACTCCAGCACTCATGATAGGGTCCTTCAGGGCTCTCTGTCACCATTCATAATTTTCATGTTAACTACCTATGAAGTTAACTACTGTACCTCTTTGGGTTTATAAAAAGGGAAGGAAAACTTCATGGTTCCAGCATATAGACTCCTGGTTCAACACAATTTAAATTCATCCAGAAAAAAAGACATCTACAGTGCAAGAGAAAAGATACAAATATTGCTAATGATGTGGCCATCATTCTAATTCCAATTTATTCACCATATATTCACACATGAAAACAATATTAATTTAAAGATGTACATCCCTGCCAGAGCAGATAAATGAATAACCCTGTGATGATGAATAGACTGGAGACTCTGAATGAACCGATAGAGAGCATCTCCTCCTCCCCTCTCCTCCCTGCCATTGCCATCTCATCAGTGAACCTGAACAGCAGAGGCAGGTCTAACTGATCTGTGTAAAGACACACGAGCTGGCCTAATTATCGTCTCTGTATCCGGCCATAAATAATGAGATTTAGCTCAACTAGAATCCTCTTGAGGTGTAAAACAAGTGGAAAGGCTAGAGTAGCCAGCAGTAATAAACACACATCCTGCTCTCTGCATAGGGGATTAGACCCCGGGCCCAGTTTATCCTTTACGTAAACTATCCCCTCCAGAGCAGACACCTCCTCACCAGATAGGATCTGATCCCAGTCGCTTGACGAACAACAGGGCACAGTCTGGTTTCTTCCACTGCACCAAACCCCAAGCACATTCCGACTCTCTCAGTCTCACTCGTGTACAGTTCAGATTTAAGGGCAATTTCATAACTATTAGCTCATTGATTGGTATGGTGTGGTTCTATGTAGCCACCTGTAATACAGATTGAAGAAACATAACACTACAACCATGCTTTGGAGTTCAGTCAACTCACTGATGCTGGCAAGGAGTTAATGAAAAAGCTCAAACAAGACATGCTGAACAAGCTAAACAAGTGTTTCCAGATTAGGAACAACAAGGCCTTCCTCTGTGCTGCACTGTGATGCCCTCAGGATTATGAAGACAGCAGCATTACAATTGACATCATTGGGTCAACAACAAATCATCCTAAATCCCATATAATGGCACCATGATGGACAGGAATGATGATGGAATGACTAAGTTTACATTTCTAAGACAACTTAATCTTCACCTAACCCTACTAAGTGTTTGACAGTGTGAACATTGCATCATTGTCTGTCCAGAATGATGATGATTGACATGTACAATACCACAGGTGAAAAAACACACACTGCCCACTGAAGTATAACAACATGTCAGGGGATGGGGTGAAAACCCCCAGATTTTCAGATGGGGTTTGGAATCTCTCCCAGCCAGGTTAAAGAATCTTGGGCTTCCATTTTATGGACTGTTCCCCATTCCAGCAAAGATATGGTTTCATTCCCCCAGAGCAGGGTAGCTACAGCCTGTCACAGGCCTCTCTGCTGACAGCAGGTTTTATTTGATGTTGTCGTCTTGTACTTGGTTTCAGCGCAGCCTCAACATATGATTCCAATTATGGCCATACCAGGAGCTCATGCTGGTTGCTGACTTTTGACGTTGGGCAAATGGACAGATGGATGGAAAGGTTGATGTAAGTGCTAATAAAGATCAGTTGGGATCAGCGCTTAGGTCCTCCTTTGCTCTGGCGGACTATCGGCACGTACGCAACATGCAACACTAAGTCCAAAAGGAGATACTATTCTGAGTCTATATATTCTAGACTGCCAACCGAGCAGATGGATAACATTTTGGAAAACTGTTGAAACTTAACTGATTTATTGTTTTATTTCAAAAGGAATTCATTTAATTCAGCATTTCAAGTCAATGGTGTAACTAGATTTAGCTAGAGAAGATCATGAAGGTTAGAGAATCGATTTGTGATAACATGTTTCTTCTGTTGTTTGATAGCTTGGACTCTTTCTAATAGCCTAATCTGAAAAATTATCAAACTGGCTCAATCTCTCTAAAATGAAAAAAACTACTTTCCTCATAAACCTCTAAGGATAAAATGTATGTTTACTGTTTAATCACTTCCACAACCAAAGAGGCTGAACTTTGATAAAAACACTTAGTCTCTCTGTTGGTGCCCTATGTTCAACTGGTGTTGTTGTTTAAAAAGATCAATGGTTTAAGGTGTATTGTTGTTCATTTCAGCCTACTATTGATTCTTAAACAGAGACATTAAGATAGGAAATGCTCAACTTTGACTTCTGGAATGATAGTAGTTCAAAACAAGACATTGATCAATTCAAAGAAAACATTGTGCAATGCCATGACCATGAACTTGAATCCATTTCTTAGTAATGGTTACGTCTCCATTATGAAAATGATCTGAGACTTGCCAGTTAATAAGTTCTAACAGTCCATTGAAAGACCAAACGTTGAGACACCAGACAGAACGTGCTGTTGTTGTAGGATGAAATGCTCCTATATTACTGTTTCAACCCACGGTCTCGCAAACATTAAGAGAAACAGTAATTATCAATGAGAAGTCAAAAAAGCTAGATGACGTTATGACAGTATTGAAAATACATTGTCAAAAAAGAATGGGGGTGGTAGGCCGATACATAGTGAATTCATCTGAGCGTCATGGGGCAGACATGGCCATTTACATAGCACTCACTGTGTAAGGTCAAAATGATTAGTGACTTGATTGCAGTGTACAGTATATCATTAGGCTAATTTATACATTCTCTGTAATATGATTGTAAAAAAGCAACAAAGACCGATAAAGAAATATGCATGAATTAGTGACATCATACAAAGACCACCCCTCTTAATGTTGCCCCCATCAATCAAATTATTGTCACACTTCCAGCTAAGGGCTGTGATTATTGCACGAACCATGAGGAATCAGTGAAATTAACAAATTCATATTATCAAGTGCTCCCAATAATCACAAATATCTCTACTCCATAGACCACAATTATTGGTACAGAATATGTGTCCTTTAATATCATATTTAGTTAATTATTCAATGCATTATGATATGATATGATATATTGTTACAACAATGATAGTATCAGTGTGTAAACACAGAAGGTATAGGTTATCATGTTCAATAGGTTATTATTCTGATTATAGTACAGGATAGCTCCTTTGTGTTCAATCATTTAATGGTATATAGGAACAATCATATTTATGGGTTTTAATGTTTGGGCGGTACACTATTCTATATTTCCCCTTTATCAGCTAAAGGCTTTAGTTATTTACTTTAAAATTGACTAATTTCTTATTCCAGCGGAGGGAGGAATGGACGCTGACTTGAACAGCTGCTTCATGACCCAAAAAACTGTCAGTCTTTCCCTGGAATAAATTGTGGAATGTTCCATTTTTCAACGCGGGGGACAGAAACTGTGAGAAATAAGAAAACCGAGAGATAACCATTTAAAACACTATTATTTTGGCCATCAGTAAAACGAAATAAGATTTATAACATTATTATTAAGTATTTTATTCTTCAAATATTATTTATTGATCATAAACGAAGAGATAGACTTTAGATTAGTAATACACACCCCGCTCGAAAAAGCGCAGATAAGAGTAGGCTCATAGTAGAATCAATTCACAGAGAGGGTAGCTTGAAACCGTCAACTCATGCCTGTGCACGGAGTTTGCAGAGTGGCGTGTCGGGCAGTTTGGAGTTTAATAGTCCGAATAGCATCCGTACAATGTAGTCTGTATATCCATACATATGAATACATGTAAGAGTTAAAAACGAATATTGTTATTATTATTAGTTTAAATACAGATGTTTAGCCCAGGAAGAAGAGCGCAAATACGGGTTAAAAATGAAACAGAATTTGTTGTTACCAAACTATCTTGTCATAACTTTTTTGCTTGCTTGCTCGTGTATGTATATATATATATGTGTGTGTGTGTGTGTGTGTGTGTGTTTGTGTGTGTGTGTGTGTGTGTGTGTGTGTGTGTGTGTGTGTGTGTGTGAAAGTGTGTTTGCGTACGTGTGTGTTTGAGAGAAAGGTGGTTAACTTTCCCTGTCAATTTAACTACAAATACGGAATAGTCTGTCATCAGGCAATACTCATCTTTGCAGTGCCAGAGCATTATATAGTAATAACACCCATGCACGATGACAGAGTTGCCAGACCTGGATTAGGCTACAGTTCACAGGCATGTTTTGTACCTGTCTATGGCCACATTTGAAATTGATACAATGTCTTAGCATATTTTAATTGCAACTGACAATGTGTCCACCAAACTATCACAGATTTGAATAGTTACATAGCAATTTCAAGGTATCACTCTCCTTGAAAATTGTTCCTCACTCAGCTAGTAGTGGGTATTGATTATAGCCCACATTGAATTATGGAAAACAGTCCCCTTAAGTGTTTACCCATGAGAGATCTGCCAGGAGCTGTTACTAGGGTCAGGAGATTTTCTTGTGAACTGACCAGGAAACAATCCTGGTCCTTATTATTACCTATGTCACCCAGAACTTCAGTCTCAAAGCAAGACTGTGTTTTATGTTCAGATGCTCCATACACTCACCATTTATCATAATCTCACATTTATTTCAATCCCTGGCATTGTCTTACAAATGAAATATCTTACTGTAGCACATATACAATAAAACTTTATTAATTCCAGTTTGGCACTTTTGAATAGGTGGTCTGTCTGGGGATTTTGTTTTCTTGACCATAGTGTTTTAACTACATGAAGAAGTTTAGGGAAGTGGAGCTTCCTCTCCCTAAACACAGGAGTTTTGCGTTACATTGTAATTAGATTGTAGGTCTAACGACAATTGAGGATCAGATAGAATCTTTTAAAGTCTGTCCTTGCCTGTCTTCATAGGATACCAGTAGAAACAGCATTATACACCTTATGTACATCTCAAATTTCACACAGATATCAATGATCTTCAGGTTGGAGCTCTAGAAAGAGGCCTGAGTTCCTGACATGCAATTCTGAGTTGGATGACTGTTCAAAACATATTTTCCCAGTCGGAACTCGTTTTTTTCTGTGTTCCCAGTTGTCTTGAACTCACTGAAGTCTGAGATTTCTTAGTTCCATGTTTCCAGTTGTTTTCGGTTGTTTTGAGCGTGGCAGAAGTCATGCTTCATTGACAGCATGGCAAACGCTGAATGTTTATCCTTTTAAGCTTGAAAAAGAGACCCTTAAACCCAGACTTCGACCACACACCCACTCCAATGAATAGCAGGCTAGTGATTGCTTTGCAATTCTTGCAGTTAGCTACTGATTCCTCCAAACCACTCATTGTTGAATTTGAGATTTCCTTGTTGTGTAATGTTCATGTCCAATGGCCGATGAACACCTTCACATTTTATCTATAATTTCTCTTCATTATTTCTCTTCATATGACAAGGCTGGAAAAGGATTTGCAAGTAGATTGTCGACTTGACTCATGATGATGACTGCTAACTTGCTAGCTAAGATTTTGAAAGTATGATGTTGACGGTCCATTCAAAGCTACTGTATATACAGTGACTTGCGAAAGTATTCGGCCCCCTTGAACTTTGCGACCTTTTGCCACATTTCAGGCTTCAAACATAAAGATATAAAACTGTATTTTTTTGTGAAGAATCAACAACAAGTGGGACACAATCATGAATTGGAATGACATTTATTGGATATTTCAAACTTTTTAAACAAATCAAAAACTGAAAAATTGGGCGTGCAAAATTATTCAGCCCCCTTAAGTTAATACTTTGTAGCGCCACCTTTTGCTGCGATTACAGCTGAAAGTCGCTTGGGGTATGTCTCTATCAGTTTTGCACATCGAGAGACTGAGATTTTTTTCCCATTCCTCCTTGCAAAACAGCTCGAGCTCAGTGAGGTTGGATGGAGAGCATTTGTGAACAGCAGTTTTCAGTTCTTTCCACAGATTCTCGATTGGATTCAGGTCTGGACTTTGACTTGGCCATTCTAACACCTGGATATGTTTATTTTTGAACCATTCCATTGTAGATTTTGCTTTATGTTTTGGATCATTGTCTTGTTGGAAGACAAATCTCCGTCCCAGTCTCAGGTCTTTTGCAGACTCCATCAGGTTTTCTTCCAGAATGGTCCTGTATTTGGCTCCATCCATCTTCCCATCAATTTGAACCATCTTCCCTGTCCCTGCTGAAGAAAAGCAGGCCCAAACCATGATGCTGCCACCACCATGTTTGACAGTGGGGATGGTGGGTTCAGGGTGATGGGCTGTGTTGCTTTTACGCCAAACATAACGTTTTGCATTGTTGCCAAAAAGTTCAATTTTGGTTTCATCTGACCAGAGCACCTTCTTGCACATGTTTGGTGTGTCTCCCAGGTGGCTTGTGGCAAACTTTAAACAACACTTTTTATGGATATCTTTAAGAAATGGCTTTCTTCTTGCCACTCTTCCATAAAGGCCAGATTTGTGCAATATACGACTGATTGTTGTCCTATGGACAGAGTCTCCCACCTCAGCTGTAGATCTCTGCAGTTCATCCAGAGTGATCATGGGCCTCTTGGCTGCATCTCTGATCAGTCTTCTCCTTGTATGAGCTGAAAGTTTAGAGGGACGGCCAGGTCTTGGTAGATTTGCAGTGGTCTGATACTCCTTCCATTTCAATATTATCACTTGCACAGTGCTCCTTGGGATGTTTAAAGCTTGGGAAATCTTTTTGTATCCAAATCCGGCTTTAAACTTCTTCACAACAGTATCTCGGACCTGCCTGGTGTGTTCCTTGTTCTTCATGATGCTCTCTGCACTTTTAACGGACCTCTGAGACTATCACAGTGCAGGTGCATTTATACGGAGACTTGATTACACACAGGTGGATTGTATTTATCATCATTAGTCATTTAGGTCAACATTGGATCATTCAGAGATCCTCACTGAACTTCTGGAGAGAGTTTGCTGCACTGAAAGTAAAGGGGCTGAATAATTTTGCACGCCCAATTTTTCAGTTTTTGATTTGTTAAAAAAGTTTGAAATATCCAAAAAATGTTGTTCCTCTTCATGATTATGTCCCACTTGTTGTTGATTCTTCACAAAAAAATACAGATTTATATCTTTATGTTTGAAGCCTGAAATGTGGCAAAAGGTCGCAAAGTTCAAGGGGGCCGAATACTTTCGCAAAGCACTGTACAACATGATTTTACCATTTTTTTATGTGGCCAGTGACCTTGAGCCTTCTTGAATGGGCACTTCTAATGTAACTCCGTATTTTCCGCTGGCTGCCCCACCACCACAGGAAGCACTGAGCTCGGCTCAAACACCTGCATTTTGGAGCTGCCTTACTCAAGAGAGCAAAAAAGACACCAAGTTTGTATCCTGCTTTATTAACTCAAAGATTCTGTTTTGTTTTACATTGTTTGCAAACTGATATGTGACACGTATTAATGCAAAGATAACATGCAAAACAGGTGTGGCTCAAAAAAGGTGGGTCTCTGCCCCATCTGCCATGAAAGACGAGTTGCCACTGCACCAGAGCTGTTGCCAGATAATGTAACTTTAATTTCTCTAACAAAAAGCCGCCTCCAATGTCGTTTTAGAGAATTTGGCAGTACGTCCAAACGGCCTCTCAACCACAGACCACACGCCAGCCCGGGTTCTTCACCTGCGGGATCTTCTTAGATCAGCCACCCGGACAACTGATGAAACTACATCGATGGCCATTTGAATGCAGAGATACCGAGACAAGATCCTGAGGCCCATTGTCGTGCCATTCATCTACCGCCATCACCTCATGTCTCAGCATGATAATGCACGGTCCCATGTCGCAAGGATCTGTACACAAATCCTGGAAGCTGAAAATGTCCAAGTTCTTCCATAGCCTGCATACTCACCAGACATGTCACCCATTGAGCATGTGTGGGATGCTCTGGATCAACATGTACGACAGCTTGTTCCAGTCCCCGCCAATATCCAGCAACTTCGCACAGCCATTGAAGAGGAGTGGGACAACATGCCACAATCAATAGCCTGATCAACTCTATGTGAAGGAGATGTGTTGCACTGCATGAGGCAAATGGTGGTCACATGCCCCTACTTTTTTAAGGTATCCGTGACCAACAGATGCATATCTGAATTCCCAGTCATGTGAAATCCATAGATTAGGGCACATATGTCAGAGTCAAGGCCCGCGGGCCACATCCGGCCCGCGAGAAGGTTTTTTACGGCCCCTGGGATGATCTTGATTTATTATTAGAACCGGCCCGCAGACCGCAGCAAGCCGGCAGCCCGCAGATCTTTTACACGCACCAATACTACATTTCCCACAATGCAACGGTGACGCACCGAGCAGTAGGCTGCTTCATTTCAATATTTATTGGCACAGCAGTTGTCAGCATCACAGTAAAATTAACTTTCAGATACCCATCAAAAATGGCAAAACGGAAGGTGGACACTGAGAACCGGGGGTTTCAAACAAGGTGGGAGTCGGAGTATTTGTTCACGGAGGTAGCTGGAAAACCTGTGTGTCTTCTGTGTGGAGAAAGTGTGGCGGTACTGAAAGAGTATAATCTGAGACGACATTATGAAACGAAACACGCGGACAAAAACAAGAATATGGACATGGAATCTCGACAGGCTCTGTTCAAAAAAGCCAAATCACAAGGCCAGGCTGCTGTCAAGGCCAGTTTTATTTTGGCAGAAGAGATCGCTAAATCAGCCCGGCCATTTACGGAGGGGGATTTCATCAAAAACTGCATGATTAAAGTTTGTGACGAAGTTTGCCCAGAAAAAAGGCAACTCTTTTTAAATGTGAGTCTGAGCAGAAACACCATTGCCGAGAGAGTAGACCAGTTGTCCATCAATCTAAAAGAGCAGCTTGTGAAAAAGGGAAAAGATTTCATTGCATATTCCTTGGCTGTGGATGAGAGCACCGACATTTCTGACATTGCCCAGTTGTCAATTTTCATCCGCGGAGTGGACTCCAGCCTAAGCGTGACAGAGGAGTTTTTGGCTTTACGTCCTATGCATGGCACAACTACGGGGCATGATTTGTATGAAGAGGTGTCAAGATGTGTAAATGAGATGGAGCTGCCTTGGGAAAAACTCGTGGGTTTGACAACCGACGGAGCACCTGCGATGTGTGGACACAGGAGCGGACTGGTGGCGAAGATACGGGAAAAGATGCAAGAGGAAAACGCGACAGGTGAGCTGACAGCTTATCATTGTATCATACACCAGGAAGCGTTGTGCGGTAAAGCCTTGAAAATGGAGCATGTAATGAGCATCATCACGCGCACAGTTAACTTTATCAGAGCCAAAGGTTTGAATCACCGCCAGTTCAAGGCATTTCTGACGGAGTTAGAAACGGAGCATGGTGATTTGCCTTATCACACAGAGGTGCGATGGCTAAGCCAGGGAAAGGTGCTTCAAAGATGTTTCGAGCTTCGTGAGGAGATTTGTCTGTTCTTGGACAGCAAAGGGAAAGACACAACACAACTCCGAGACGAAATGTTTCTGTGTGAAATGGCTTTTCTGTGTGACATTACGAGTCATCTGAATGCAATGAACTTGCAGCTGCAGGGTCGGGATCGTGTCATCTCTGATATGTACAGTACAGTGAAGGCATTTAAAACCAAACTGACTCTGTGGGAGACGCAGATGCGGAAAGAAAATTTGAGCCACTTTCCCAGCTGCCAGACCATGAAAGAGAAGCTCTCTACCAGTGCGTTCCCGAGCGCACAGTTGGCTGATAAAATAGGTATGCTTGCCGCTGACTTTCGACGCCGATTTGCTGACTTTGAAGCACAAAAAGCAGGTTGGAACTGCTCGGTAACCCATTTGCTGTTGACGTGGAAAGCTCACCACCAAACCTCCAAATGGAGTTGATTGACCTCCAATGCAATGATGCACTGAGGGCAAAATATGCGGCAGTGGGTGCTGCGGAGTTCGCCCGTTTCCTCCCCGACACAATGCCCCAGCTGCGCATCCAGGCTGCTCAAACGTTGTCTATGTTTGGCAGCACATACCTGTGTGAACAACTGTTTTCTTTGATGAACTTGAACAAAACATCACACAGAAGTCGACTTACTGCTGAACACCTCCACTCAATTCTGAGGATTTCCTCAGCTCAGAGCCTTACCCCGAACATTGATGAACTTGTGGAAAAGATGGGACACCACCAAGTATCACCCTCAACCTCAAACAAGTGAACATTACTGTGCAATCACATATTTAGAGTTTTTACTCAGTTCAAGTTTAAAAGTTAAAGTTTAATATTTGTTTTCACTGCATGTTACTTCTCCTTAAACAAAGTGTTGTTTTTGATTAATAGATTTTTGCACTTTATTTTATTGTATTTCAATCCAATTATATTTTAAAAATATTTCAGTTGAGTGGATGATAGAAAATTGCTATGATTGTTTTTTTCTTTGAAGTAAATTTAGCCCACTTTTGCTAAAATAGAAAATATAGGCTACTGATGGTGCCTTGAATACCGGTTTCTTTCATTTAATGTTCATGTTATGGGGATTTTTATATAAAGGAAATTTGTCTTTTGTGTCTGTTGAAAATTAAAGATTACTGACAGAGCCATAAGAAAATATTGCTTTATTTATCTGATCATATTGGAATATATTTGTTAGGTTTTCAGTAGGTTCAATTAGGTTCACTAGACTATATGCGTCATTTAAAAATTTTTCAATGAACATTCGAACAGTCCGGCCCTCGGCTTGTAGCTAAATTTTTTATTTGGCCCTCCGTCCATTTGACTTTGACACCCCTGGATTAGGGCATAATGAATTCATTTAAATTGACTGATTTCCTTACATGAACTGTAACTCATTAAAATTAAAATTGTTGCATGTTGCGTTTATATTTTTATTCAGTGTAGTTACAGATTGAGGGGAGTGATGTGTGTGCTATGTGGTCATGGGGTTGTGGGACATTTGTGAGATTGTGTAGCGTTTGTTGTTTAGTCAATTGAGAGGATATTCTGTAGTTTTACATCTTCATCGTGTTCTATCTGATGCTTTAGTGTTCTGTGTTGATTGCGACTGAGGAGATGCTCAGGAGTCTAGCTCCGACTAAACTCAGCAGAACACGATGAAGATGAACAATTACAGAATACCCCCTCAATCAACAAAAAAAACTAACACTACAGAATCTCACAAATGTCCCACAACCCATGACTACATAGCACACACATCACTCCCCTCAATCTCGCTCATTACTTCCACCTCTCTCTTTCTCTCTCCCTCCTTTCCATCTCATTATTTTGTTAGTTTCTCCAGTCCTGTTCAGTGGCGCTGTGTATGTGTGGTGGTGGGCTATGCTGTTTAATGCACTGCAGGTTGGATACAGCAGCAGCAGGTTTGGCCAGATAAGATAGCAGCTATGCTTTCATTCTGCTATGTGATAGCACAGGAGAGAGAGGAGATGAGTGGAGAGGAGGAAAGGAGAGAGGATAGGAAAGGAGAGGATAGAAGAGGAAAGGAGAGTAGAGAGAAGATGAGAGGAGATATGAGGAAAGGAGAGGAGAGAAGAGGAGAGGAGTGAGAGTAAAGGAGATGGATGGCGAGGAAAGGAGAGAGGGGAAAGGACAAAGGTAGAGGAGAGGAGAGGAGAGGAGAGGAGAGGAGAGGAGAGGGAAAAGAGAGCCTGTTGAAGAAGCCTAGTGCCTTCAACCCATAGGAACTAATGTAAGGAGCAGATCTCAAACCTGGATCCATGGCTCCCTCTGTGTCTGACTCACAGTATTGCAAACACTGGAGTAGACCATTTTAGAGCTCATGATACCAACCACCAAGTTGGTAGCATGGCGTGCCAGGCTTGTAGGTTCTGTCATCAGAGACACAGCTGTTAGTGGAGACTAACAAGGCAGTGCTCCATGTTAATTGAACCAACATGGATTTGTACAACAAACAGCGTTCGACCCCCTATTAGACAGACAGGCAGACATATACTACCGTCTGCTTATGAATGTTGAATTAGGAACTGTGGAGGGTATTACTTCCTTGAGGTCACATTTCACAGCTTCAAATGCATGTAAGCCAAGGCTGAAGACCTAAAGTAATGACCATAAAAAATCACAGCTTATCTCTCTATGTCAACAGACCCAGGGAAGCCAGCAGAATGTATTTGCATGAAAGAGCCTATCTCACAATGAAAGAGCACCCAACAACTTTCTTGTGTTGTAGCTCTTCCTCAATGCCTACGCAGAAACCAGGATATGTTTAGCCAGATCAGATACCCTGTGCAGTTTGACGCCCGCAAAAGAGTGTTTACAGACTGAGGCATCAGCGCATGTGATCTGTGTCCTCCCCTTCAGCGGGCCTACTTATCCGCCATTGTTATCAATGGGAGCCCAGCTGCAGCCCGCCTCATTCATTCCAGCTAGAGCGCGGGTGGGTCACGTTATTGGAGTGGCGCTGCAATGGGATGCAGGGTTTAGTCTGTAGAGCCCCTGAACATACACTATGGGAGACAATCAGCACATTGAGGTGGCTCTCAGCCCCGGTGTGCCACTGAATGGGAGACGGGTGGCATTGTTTTCACACAGCGCTGGCTGGCTCATCCCTCCACAGCGAACAGGCTTCTTCTCAAGTTATGAGGGAGAATGTCTTCCCCTCATTGTAGACCCTGACGAGGCTGGGGGCCATGTTTGAATATGCACCACGACACATTGTCTTCTCACTGTCTAATATTCTCATAGCATGGCTGCCCATTATGCAGATAGACTAGGGTGAGTAAATGGACATTGTGCAAATAGGAGGACATTCATAATATCTGTGAAATGGTGGAAGCCAGAGGAGGAACATACCAAGAAGATATTGGAATAGCTGTAGAAATTAATCAACCGTGGCTATCTTTTAGGGTCATTATGATTGATATGAAATCTCCACCCGGAGCCATAAGTCTAAGATTATAATTTTGTGAAATTCAAAGATATTTATAAAATTTCATTGCTCTGTCATAGAATATGATGAAATCATACTCCTGGCTTCAGTTGTATACAACTAGTCTCCAAGGAGCTGCTAAGGTTTCTTACAATGCTTTTCCTATGCAGAAATAACTATGCTACCCTTTCAGTGAAAAAAGGAGGGTTTATCAATTTATTGACACATGGACACACTGAGATAGACAGCACAAATACGTTTGACATATTTCTAAATGTTTCTCTTGTTCTAAGCCAATTTACACCATCCTCTGGAGACAGAACAGAGTGGGGCCAAATTCACACCATAAATTGAAACACATGATGCTGTCAAAGCAGAAATTAAACATCATCCAAACTTGTCCAGTGGCCAGTAGCTCACACAAGGCACTATAGTTTAGGTGTTGCATTCTACACCAAATTCATTCAAATATTTGTGGAAAAGTCAAATATTCACAGTGGAATATGAGATTGAGTGCATTTCTAAAGTGAACATTTGCCCAAAATCCACATTCAGTAGGCTAAGTTTCCATCAAACCCACAAATCGGGCCCTGACCACAGTAAAAGATAGGTTTGAAATTCTCACAGGAAAATCATAACCTTGCAGATATAACAAGTCAAACAACAAAACATGATGTTTGAATATAACCTGGTGAAAGATCGAATTACATTATTAGACAGTATCATTTGAATCAGAATGCACAAGGCAATAACAGCTAAATAGACACAATGAAAACAGTGAGGAGCTTTAGCGCCACCATGTGGATAAAAATGCCAATAATCTCTACATTTTCCACCCAATTTATTCTTAAATGTATAATGATAATCATTTGGAGTTTATTCTGAACTAGTATCCATGAGAACAAGCTATTAAAAAAAAAAAAATAAGTTGACCCTTTATATTTCAGCCACCCAGCGCTGTGTGTGTCTTTTGTCTGGACAGAAGGGTTTCAAATGAGTTCCAGATGCATTTGGTAGGGCTCCCTCACCCCCCTGCAACTAAAATGTCTCTCATGGGAGTGCAGAGACTGAAATAACACACAAACACAATGACAGTCTGGGGAGATCTTGTACATGAAACGTTTAGTAGGATTTTACAACCAAAAAAGAACAATAGTGAATTAACAAATCGAAAATACTAGTGGTGTATGACCTACAAGTTATGTGATTATATTGATCTCTTGTTGATATTTAATATCCTTGATGAACTATTTGAATCTATGGAAGGAAGTGGAAATATGTTTCTTACATTAATATGGTATAAGAACATCTTAAATCTGAATGGAACTACCAGTACAAGTCATTCCATAATCGATCATGCATAGATGAGATACACGTGTACTGACATCAAACCCACAAAGTCATCTCCATTATGTTTAACATGAAAACACTTTATTCGTCATGTCGTATATCATTTCATTGAAAACAAATCGATAAAAAGGAACCGTTACAGTTTGAAACTCCTATCACTAGCTACATGAACTTTCACTTGAACCAGGACTGATATTGAATGGTTTATAGATATATCCATCTTGTTTCTTTCCCAAACATAAATCATGAGATTATTATCATAACATTCTATACAACATTTAAATAGAAACACAAAAATCACAAGTCTATATTAGTTTCCTGCTACTGAGATGGGTGGTTTAATGTAATGTGTTGTAGCATACTAGCATGCACTGTGACTAGGCAAAATCAAAATATAGCTCATTGACTGTGTAACTTGAAAACAAAGGTCTATTCTAAAAGCCTTGCATTGCGCATCACATTGGTCATCCCTTCATTATGAGCTCGTATAGAATACAGAACCATCAACTCCTAGAAAGTGCATGACACATTTCAGAGCTAATAGGTGTAACTCTTGAGGAGATACAATAATAACACAATAATATTAGTCTTAATATTAGTCTCTTTTCAAATCTGTAAAAAGGGCTACAATGTTTTATTACAGGCATAACAATAGGAAAGATTTGGATGGATGAGCATTTACATAGCACTTCAATTACACTATCAAACAGGTACTTTATGCTATTGGTTCTGAATAAATACACAAAGGCATAAATAAATAAATACACCAAGCACTGTTTTGATTTTCCTCAAACACACGCAAATGCGCGCAAATACACACACACACGCGCGCGCTAATCGACACACACACACACACACACACACACACACACACACACACACACACACACACACACACACACACACACACACACACACACACACACACACACACACACACACACACACACACACACTTAGCTGTGGGTGACCCAGCCAACATAATTTGAGCACAATTCCTTTGTCTGCCAAATGTCTGAATTCAATGAAATGGAGTGTTCAAAACTTCTTCAGGATTGGTGGGTCCCCTGCGGGATGGTTCAACTAATGTAGGCTAATGCGAGAAAATGTTCAAGGACATAGACATATCTGATATTGTCAGAAAGCTTATATTCTTGTTAATCTAAACTGCACTGTCCAATTTACAGTAGCTATTACAGTGAAATAATCCCATGCTATTGTGTGAGGAGAGTGCACAGTTTTGAACATGAAAAGTTATTAATAAGCAAATTAGGCACATTTGGATCTTGATACAATATTTTGAACAGAAATGCAATGGTTCCTTGGATCAGTCTAATACTTTGCGCACACACTGCTCCCATTTAGTGGCCAGAATCTAAATTACAACTGGGCTGGAATAATACATTGTGGCCTTTCTCTTGCATTTCAAATATGATGGTACAAAAAAAAGTTTTTTTCTTTCTTTGTATGATCTTTTACCAGATCTAATGTTATATTCTCCTACATTCCTTTAACATTTCCACAAACTTCCTTTTGTGTGTTTCCTTTCAAATGGTACCAAGAATATGCACATGCTTGCTTCAGGGCCTGAGCTACAGGCAGTTAGATTTTGGCATGTCGTTGCAGGCAAAAATTGAGGTTTTAATCTGATATGAGAATAATTTTTCATTCAGTGTGAGGAAAATAAGATGTATTATGTATATTTGCTTCTCACAGTTGACGTCAGTCAAACACATCAAACACAGCATCAAAGGTGAACACTGGTAGCTATTGTCTCCTGCAGCGTTCGCAAGATACCTTTCAAAGCATTTTGAATATCTCAATTGCTTTTATTTCTCTGCAAGTCACCAATTAATTCCAAAAGTATGTAAGAGCATGAGGAAAACAGTTATTCACCTTCAATTTGAATCCCTGTGTTCTTTCTCTATCCCCTTGTACATCAAAAGCTTGGAAAGCTTTCAGCGCTCATTCACCTGTTCTCCTTAACTCTCTCACAGGCAGATCTAAGTAGTTACATTTAATAGTTCAACTGTCTATTAAATAAGCCTTAAGCAATTGCAGTGTCAAGTATAAAATGATAGGTACAAGAAGGTGGTGACAATTTGATCTCTGAGCTCTTAGTGAGGTTTAACAATGGACAGCATGAATCTACAAAGTCAGAATTCTACACAGAGACAAGCACAACAGGCTAACATCTGATGGGCAGACTCGCTAGAGAAAGACGAGACAAACCTGTAGTGAAGGGATGGTGCCATGCATCTATAGAAAATCTGGTGTGAGTGTTGGTGTGTTTCTGTTCTTCATCTTTTACCGAGGGAGGTTTTACGAAAACGTTACCCCAGAAAGCACTAATCCTATCCCATTGGTCCACTAGAGAGATGTCTTGTTGATGTCAACCTTGACTGGAAGTGGTCCTGCCTCCTCGCTCTCCTCTGGTTGGTCGATAGCTACAGCAATCACAGGGGTCAGATGGTAGGGGTTGACCTTCTGGATGTCATCAAGAAACTCCTTGTCTCCGTTGATGCTCAGCTGGAAAAAGGAATCAGTTATTCATTCAAATCGATATAAATGTTTCCATTGTCTCTAGGAGTAATTCCCGCACAGGTAAACACATGCCAATTAAGATAACACTTGAGTGAGTTAACAATTAAAGATGCAGTCCGGGATCTTAAGCACTAACATATCATAAAATGTTTTTTGTTTTTTTGCGAGACAACATACAGTGGCAAGAAAAAGTAAGTGAACCCATTAGAATTATCTGGATTTCTGCATAAATTGGTCATAAAATTTCATCTGATCTTCATCTAAGTCGCAACAACAGACAAACACAGTCTGCTTATACTAATAACACACACATTATTGGATTTTTTTTGTCTATATTGAATAAATAATTTAAACATTCACAGTGTACGTAGGTTGGAAAAAGTATGTGAACCCCTAGGCTAATGACTTCTCCAAAAGCTATTTGGAGTCAGAAGTCAGCTAACCTGGAGTCCAATCAATGAGACGAGATTGGAGTTGGATAGAGCTGCCTTGCCCTAGAAAAAACACTCACCAAATTTGAGTTTGCTAGAAGAAGCATTGCCTGATGTGAACCATGCCTTGAACAAAGGAGATCTCAGAAGACCTAATATTAAGAATTGTTGACTTGCATAAAGCTGAAAAGGGTTACAAAAGTATCTCTAAAAGCCTCGATGTTCATCAGTCCACGGTAAGACAAATTGTCTATAAATGGAGAAAGTTCAGCACTGTTGCAACTCTCCCTAGGAGTGGCCGTCCTGCAAAGATGACTGCAAGAGCACAGTGCAGAATGTTCAATGACATTAAGAAGAATCCTAGAGTGTCAGCTAAAGACTTAACATCTCTGTTGATGAGTCTACGATACGTAAAACACTCATGAAGAATGGTGTTTATGAGAGGACACCACGGAAGAAGCCACTGCTGTCCAAAAAAAACATTGCTGCACGTCTGAAGTTCACAAAAGAGCATCTGGATGTTCTACAGTGTTACTGGCAAAATATTCTATGGACAGATTGAACTAAAATTGAGTTTTTTGGAAGGAACACACAACACTATGTGTGGAGAAAAAATGGCACAGCACACAAACATCAAAACCTCATCCCAACTGTAAAGTAGGGTGGAGGAAGCATCATGGTTTGGAGCTGCTTTGCGGCCTCTGGGCCTGGACAGCTTGCGATCATCTACGGAAAAATGAATTCCCAAGTTTAGCCAGACATTTTGCAGGAGAATGTAAGGCTATCTATCAGCCAATTGAAGGTCAACAGAAGTTGGGTGATGCAACAGGACAACGACCCAAAACACAGAAGTAAATCAACAACAGAAGAAAATACACCTACTGGAGTGGCGCAGTCAGAGTCCTGACCTCAACCTGATTGAGATGCTGTGGCATGACCTCAAGAGAGCGGTTCACACCAGGCATCCCAAGAACATTGTTGAACTGAAACAGTTTTGTAAAGAGGAATGGTCAAAAATTCTTCATGACCATTGTGCAGGTCTGATCCGCAACTACAGAAAACGTTTGGTTGAGGTTATTTTAATGGAGGGTCAGCCAGTTACTAAATCCAAGGGTTCACATACTTTTCCCACCCTGCACTATGAATGTTTCCACGGTGTGTTCAATAAAGAGACGAAAACATATAATTGTTTGTGTGTTATTAGTTTAATCAGACCGTGTTTTGTCCATTGTTGTGACTTAGATGAAAATCAGATAAAATTGTATGACCAATGTGTTTACCTGTGTTTTGATGTGCTGTTCAGGTGCAGTGACAAGGCTGGCACAGCTCAGCCACAACATCACCATGATGGACAGGAAGAGACAGGCAGCCAAGATCCAACGAGGCAGCCCAGAGCGCCTGAGAGAAAGGGGAGGATTAGGTAATGATACAGGCAATACAACTCAGAGGAACTCTAAATCAGAGGGCCCAAATGGGTTGATATGGGCAGATGACTATTCTTGTTCAATATCTCTTCACCTTGACATGCATCCCAGGAAGTCATGTTCAGCGGTTAGATCTTCCGTATGTTGCTGGACTGCTGGGTGCTTGCCCTTGCCTCCCGCCTTGGCTGCTACCTTCTCCCCATGTCCTTTCACACCTGCACAGAGGTGAATACTAATGAGCAACAGACTTTATGAGGAAGTGTAACAAATGTAACCTAATTTCACCCCTCTGGAGATGAATAAAGCATAATCAATTCAATGTAATCCTCCTTTAATGCATTGTATACTTTATATTCTACAGCAGCAGTTCCCAACTACATTCAGCTGTGGGCCCATTTTTCTTCAGCAGATGATCCGGGGGCCGGAACATAATTTTCCAATAATTTGTACACTGCAAATTGACCGCAAGAAGCACAAACGGATATAGTATTTGACAAAAACATTATACTTTCAAACGTTGTTTACATTGGGATAAGATCACGTCTCTATTTCTGAGTGGAAATACTTGAGAACAGATTTCCAAAGTTAAAATAACTTGGAGCTGATTTCCTGGTGTTTTGACAGTCTTTTATGTCCAACAATGACAAACGAGTTTTGTTTTGATTTTGCAAATTAAACAAATAAATTCACCCCCGGGCCAAATTCGGCTCACAGGCCACAAGTTGGGGAACCCTGTCCTACAGGTCTTATGATGTTTTGTACATTATGGGTGTCAGTGTGTGACAGAGCTGCATGCCACCATGGGGTCTCACCATGGGGTCTCTGTGTGTGGGAGTGAATCTGTGGCCAGGGCTTGTCTGCCACATTGGAGCGGGGGGCCTGCAGCTCCGGCAGAGTGTACTCGATCTCCGGCTGGCTCTGGGAGGAACAACAAACAAAGTCAATTCAGGAACTAGTAATTACATGCAGTAATTTCACTGAGAAAGAGACAGAAAATGATCTGTTTAACACAGTGAGGTTAAACCATAAAGAAGCCTGGACTAAGAATACTCAATGAACAGCTAAACGACAGAGAGAAATAGACATACCTGTAGACTTAGGTATAGAGAATACTGCCAAATGAACTCAAACAAAAAGGGGACTTGCTCATTATAGGAGAACATTGTATTTTCACATAATGTGTTCTGTTGCAAGCCAGGCACTGTATACCTCAGCCATCTATAAAATGAAGACAGATGAACTTCCAAACGGTACAAAACTGTAATAATCTATTCACACCTTATAATGGCAGTTCAGGTGTAGATTCTAATGAGCAGATTGTATTGATTGTTCTTTGGCACACCAGTGGAGTTTTAAATCAGCATTTCTTTCTCTCTTACTTCATTAAAGGACACCCTTGTTGCCCATTGCGGAGTTTGTCGGTTAGCTGCTCAAGAGCACCACCATTTACCCTCTCTGAGGGGAGTGAAAAGGCCACTTGACTGGAGAAAGTGTCTGAAAAGAGGCCTTAAAAACAGTGTCCTACAGTATGTGAGCAAATATGCATCACTTGTGTGAAGACAGACTTAATCCCTGTGTACACACACACACACACACACACACACACACACACACACACACACACACACACACACACACACACACACACACACACACACACACACACACACACACACACACACACACACACACACACACACGCGCGCACACACACACACACACTCTCTCGGCAGAGGCATTATTGTGCCTTTCATTATGGGGACAGTGTTTTTGGCTTACCCTGGAGAACTCATTAAAATCGGATTTTGGTTACCCTCTACTGAACCTTTCCCAACAACAAGACACAGGCAGCATCAGCGCTCGGCGCTCTCAGCAGAAGGAGGACTGCAAGGGGATCGATGTAGGCATCGGCGGCTTGATGTTGTTTTCTTCTAAACGGACGAAGCAGGCGTTTAGCTGGTCCAGGAGCGAAGTGTCGGTGTCTGGCCTTCCCTTTATAATCCGTGATTGTCTGGAGTCCCTGCCACATACTTCTCGTGTCTGAGCCGTTGAATGGTGACCCCACTTTGTTCTTGTACTGCCGTTTTGCCTCTTTGATTGCCTTACAGAGGTCGTAGCTGCACTTCCATGTTCCCAGTCACCTTGAATGCGGTGATTCATACTTTCAGTTTTGTGCAAATTCTGCCATCTATCCACGTTTTTTTGTTTTGATCAATTCTAATCGGCAGAGTGGGAACAACATCCTCTATGGAATTCCAGATAAACCCAATTACCGAGTCAGTGTAGAGATGAGAGGTCGACCGATTATGATTTTTCAATGCAGATACCGGTTATTGGAGGACCAAAAAAAGTCGATACCGATTAATCGGCCGATTTTTAAAAATGTATTTGTAATAATGACAATTACAACAATACTGAATGAACACTTATTTTAACTTAATATAATACATCAATAAAATCAATTTAGCCTCAAATAAATAATGAAACTTGAATTTGGGTTAAATAATGCAAAAACAAAGTGTTGGAGAAGAAAGTAAAAGTGCAATATGTGCCATGTAAGAAAGCTAACGTTTAAGTTCTGTCACGTTCTGACCATCGTTCTTGTGTGTTTTCATTGTTTTAGTGTTGGTCAGGACGTGAGCTGGGTGGCCATTTTATGTTGTGTGTCTGGTTTGTCTATTTCTATGTTTGGCCTGATATGGTTCTCAATCAGAGGCAAGTGTTAGTCATTGTCTCTGATTGGGAACCATATTTAGGTAGCCTGTTTTGTGTTGGGTTTTGTGGGTGGTTGTCTCCTGTGTCAGTGTTTGTACCACACAGGACTGTTTCGGGTTTTCATGTTTCTTGTTTTGTAGTCTATTTCATGTATAGTTTCCTTATTAAAAGAACCATGAATTATAACTATGCTGCGTCTTGGTCTGATCCCTGCTACACCTCTTTTTCAGAAGAAGAGGAAGAAGAGAACAGTTACAGAACCACCCACCACAACAGGACCAAGCGGCGTGGTGACAAGCAGCCAGCATCACAAGACTCATGGACTTGGGTACAGATATTGAACGGAGAGGGACCCTGGGCACAGGCTGGGGAATATCGGCGCCCCAAAGCAGAGCTGGAGGCAGCGAAAACAGAGAGGCGGCATTACAAGGAGCAGGAGAGGCAGCAATGTCAGGATTTCGGGACATGGGAGCAAAATCTGGACTACACAACTTGGGAAGAGAGACAGGTGGGCGGTCGATCCAGGGAGAGTGCCGGAGCCCGCCTGGGATTCGATGGAGCAGTGCGAGGAAGGTTACAGGAGAATGAGGTTGGCGAAGCGAACACGGCGGCGCGGTAGGAAGCCAGAGAGTCAGCCCCAAACATTTCTTGTGGGGGGCACACAGGGAGTATGGCGAAGCCAGGCAGGAGACCTGTGCCAACTTCCTGTGCTTACCGGAGAGCGAGAGAGACCGGGCAGGCACCATGTTATGCTGTGGAGTGCACAGTGTCTCCAGTGCGGGTGCATAGCCCGGTGCGGTACATACCAGCTCCTCTTATCAGCCGGGCTAGAGTGGGCATCGAGCCAGGTAAGGTTGGGCAGGCTCGATGCTCAAGAGCTCCAGTGCACCTGCACGGTCCGGTCTATCCAGTGCCACCTACACGCACCAGCCCTCCGGTGGCAGCACCCCGCACCAGGCTTCCTATGCGTGTCCAGAGCCCAGTACTCCCTGTTTCTCCTCCCCGCACTCACCCTGAGGTGCGTGTCCTTGGCCCAGTACCACCAGTGCCGGCACCATGCATCAGGCCTATAGTGCGTCTCCCGCCTGTCCGGCGCTGCCAGACCTCCCGCCCCTCAGTCCAGAGGCGCCAGAGCCCCTCATTCCAGAGGCGCCGGAGCTCCTCAGTCCAGCGCTGCCAGAGCCTTCCTCTCCAGCGTTGACGGAGCTTCCCGTCTGCCCAGCGCCATCAGAGTCGCTAGTCTGCCCAGCGCCGCCTGAGCCACCCGTCTGCCCAGCGCCGCCAGTGCCGCCAGTCTGCCCAGCGCCGCCAGTCTGCAAGGAGCCGCCAGTCTGCAAGGAGCCACCAGTGCCGCCAGTCAGCCAGGATCCGCCATTCAGCCAGGATCCGCCAGTCACTCAGGATCTGCCAGAACTGCCAGTCAGCCAGGATCTGCCAGAACTGCCAGTCAGCCAGGATCTGCCAGAGCCGTCAGTCAGCCAGGATCCGCCAGTCTGCCAGGATCCGCCATTCAGCCAGGATCCGCCATTCAGCCAGGATCTGCCAGTCAGCCAGGATCTGCCGGAACCACCAGTCAGCCAGGATCTGCCAGAACTGCCAGTCAGTCAGGATCTACCAGAACTGCCAGTCAGCCAGGATCTGCCGGAACCACCAGTCAGCCAGGATCTGCCAGAGCTATCAACCTGCCTGAGCTTCCTCTCAGTCCCAAGCTTCCCCTCGGTCCCGAGCTTCCCCTCGGTCCCGAGCTTCCCCTCGGTCCCGAGCTTCCCCTCGGTCCCGAGCTACCCCTCGGTCCCGAGCTACCTCAGTCCCGAGCTGCCCCTCAGTCTGGAGCTGCCCCTCAGTCCAGTGGGGCCCGTTGTTAGGGTTCCTAGGCCAAGGTCAGTGGCGAGGGTCGCCACTCAAGGGACGCTAAGGAGGTGGACTAAGACAATTATGGAGTGGGGTCCACGTCCAGCGCAAAAGCCGCCACCGCGGACAGATGCCCACCCAGACCCTCCCTGATAGGTTTAGGTTGTGCGGTCGGAGTCCGCACCTTGGAGGGGGGGTACTGTCACGTTCTGACCATCGTTCTTGTGTGTTTTCCTTGTTTTAGTGTTGGTCAGGACGTGAGCTGGGTGGGCATTCTATGTTGTGTGTCTGGTTTGTCTATTTCTATGTTTGGCCTGATATGGTTCTCAATCAGAGGCAGGTGTAAGTCATTGTCTCTGATTGGGAACCATATTTAGGTATCCTGTTTTGCGTTGGGTTTTGTGGGTGGTTGACTCCTGTGTCAGTGTTTGTACCACACGGGACTGTTTCGGGTTTTCATGTTTCTTGTTTTGTAGTCTATTTCATGTATAGTTTCGTTATTAAAAGAACCATGAATTATAACTACGCTGCGTCTTGGTCCGATCCCTGCTTACACCTCTTCTTCAGAGGAAGAGGAAGAAGAGAACCGTGACAAGTTCCTTGCTCAGAACATGAGAACATATGAAAGCTGGTGGTTCCTTTTAACATGAGTCTTCAATATTTCCAGGTAAGAAGTTTTAGGTTGTAGTTATTATAGGAATTATAGGACTATTTCTCTCTATACCATTTGTATTTCAGATCCAAGATGGCGTAGCAGTCGGAGGTTGTGTCGTGTCCCTTGTATATATAGTTTTTAACATATTTTTCTTCGCATATCTTTTAAAACATTTTGCTAAACCTCAACTTCGAAATACTCTCCTGCAACCCGCCTCACCCAATGTAGCGCGGATCTACTTTTTTTCTAAAGTACTTATATTTACTTCGGATCCGGAACCCCTCAACTGAAACTAGCCAGCTATCTTCCAGCAAACCATTGCTAGCGGTCATCAGCTAACTGGTCATCAGCTAACCTTTAGCTCGGAAAGCTCTCGACAGTTCGAACAACGCGACTCCAACCAGAGCATAACGGACCTATTATTTTTATTTTTATTTTTTATCCCCGGATTCCCACCGCAAACGGAACATTTTGAGCTGGATCTTCACAACTAGCTAACTAGCTAACCGCAACCCCGGATGATTACTCCTGGCTAGCGTTTCCATCCACTTAGCTTGAAGCTAGCCCGGCCAGAGCTCCTGTGCTACCACCGAAGCATACTCCTGGGCTACAATATCCGGACCCACGACCGGTCTATCGGTGTCACCGTATGAAGAGGCATAAACAGACTCACCCCATCGCGACGTCCCCCAAAGACTAACTTTCTAGCCCTTGCTATCTGCTTGCTTGCTAATTCGGCCTGCTAACTGCTAGCTTGTTTAGCCCCGGTCCGCTAACTGCTACCTTGCTCAGCCCCGGCCTACTAACTGTTAGCTTGTTAGCACAGGCCTGCTAACTGTCTGAATCGCCGTGTCCCCAGCCAGCCCAACCACCCACTGGACCCATATTTACTTTCAATCTCTTTTCGATTTTTAATTTGATTATACCTTCCCGTAACCTGCCTCACCCAATGTGATACGCTATTATTTTTATAACACATTCAAGAACCTCCAGAAGCTAACCAGCTAACTAGCTACAAGCTATTTAGTCATTGTTAGCCACTGCTAGCGGCTTTACCTTCTGCACAGCCAGCCAGTTTTTTTTTAAACCTGGATAATACTCGCCAGTCCCATCCACCGCTGCCCCTGGACACTGATCACTTGGCTACATAGCTGATGCATGCTGGACTGTCCATTAATCACGGTACTCCATTCTGCTTGTTTATGTATTATCTGTCGGCCCCAGCCGCACTCAGGCTCTGTGTGTAGTTAATCCGACCCTCCCTGCCTAGTCAACACCATTTTACCTGCTGTTGTTGTGCTAGCTGATGAGCTGTTGTTGTCTCACCTACTGTTTAGCTAGCTCTCCCAATTCAACACCGGTGATTACTGTATGCCTCGCTGTATGTCTCTCTAAAATGTCAATATGCCTTGTATACTGTTGTTCAGGTTAGTTATCATTGTTTTAGTTTACAATGGAGCCCCTAGTTCCACTCTTCATACCCCTGATACCTCCTTTGTCCCACCTCCCACACATGCGGTGACCTCACCCATTACAACCAGCATGTCAAGAGATCCAGGTAAGAAGTTTTAGGTTGTAGTTATTATAGGAATTATAGGACTATTTCTCTCTATACAATGGTCCTTCTGTAGCTCAGTTGGTAGAGCATGGCGCTTGTAACGCCAGGGTAGTGGGTTCGATTCCCGGGACCACCCATACGTAGAATGTATGCACACATGACTGTAAGTCGCTTTGGATAAAAGCGTCTGCTAAATGGCATATCATATTTATATTATATTATAAGAGATACAACCTCTCTCATCATCACCCAGTGCCTGGGCTTACCTCCGCTGTACCCACACTCCACCATACCCCTGTCTGCGCATTATGCCCTGAATATATTCTACCATGCCCAGAAATCTGCTCCTTTTATTCTCTGTCCCCAACGCTCTAGGCGACCAGTTTTGATAGCATTTAGCCGCACCCTCATACTACTCCTCCTCTGTTCCGCGGGTGATGTGGAGGTAAACCCAGGCCCTGCATGTCCCCAGGTACCCTCATTTGTTGACTTCTGTGATCAAAAAAGCCTTGGTTTCATGCATGTCAACATCAGAAGCCTCCTCCCTAAGTTTGTTTTACTCACTGCTTTAGCACACTCTGCTAACCCTGATGTCCTTGCCGTGTCTGAATCCTGGCTCAGGAAGGACACCAAAAATTCTGAGATTTCCATACCCAACTATAACATCTTCCATCAAGATAGAACTGCCAAAGGGGGAGGAGTTGCAGTCTACTGCAGAGATCGCCTGCAAAGTAATGTCATACTTTCCAGGTCCATACCCAAACAGTTCGAACTACTAATTTTATAAATAAGTCTCTCACTGTTGCCGCCTGCTACCGACCCCCCTCAGCTCCCAGCTGTGCCCTGGACACCATTTGTGAATTGATCGCCCCCCATCTAGCTTCAGAGTTTGTTCTGTTAGGTGACCTAAACTGGGATATGCTTAACACCCCGGCAGTCCTACAATCTAAGCTAGATGCCCTCAATCTCACACAAATCATCAAGGAACCCACCAGGTACAACCCTAAATCTGTAAACAAGGGCACCCTCATAGATGTCATCCTGACCAACTGGCCCTCCAAATACACCTCCGCTGTCTTCAACCAGGATCTCAGCAATCACTGCCTCATTGCCTGTATCCGCTATGGAGCCGCAGTCAAACGACCACCCCTCATCACTGTCAAACGCTCCCTAAAACACTTCTGTGAGCAGGCCTTTCTAATCGACCTGGCCCGGGTATCCTGGAAGGACATTGACCTCATCCCGTCAGTTGAGGATGCCTGGTCATTCTTTAACAGTAACTTCCTCACCATTTTAGATAAGCATGCTCCGGTCAAAAAATGCAGAACTAAGAACAGATATAGCCCTTGGTTCACTCCAGACCTGACTGCCCTCGACCAGCACAAAAACATCCTATGGCGGACTGCAATAGCATCGAATAGTCCCCGCGATATGCAACTGTTCAGGGAAGTCAGGAAACAATACACGCAGTCAGTCAGGAAAGCTAAGGCCAGCTTCTTCAGGCAGAAGTTTGCATCCTGTAGCTCCAACTCCAAAAAGTTCTGGGACACTGTGAAGTCCATGGAGAACAAGAGCACCTCTTTCCAGCTGCCCACTGCACTGAGGCTAGGTAACACGGTCACCACCGATAAACCCATGATTATCGAAAACTTCAACAAGCATTTCTCAACGGCTGGCCATGCCTTCCGCCTGGCTACTCCAACCTCGGCCAACAGCTCCGCCCCCCCCGCAGCTACTCGCCCAAGCCTCTCCAGGTTCTCCTTTACCCAAATCCAGATAGCAGATGTTCTGGAAGAGCTGCAAAACCTGGACCCGTACAAATCAGCTGGGCTTGACAATCTGGACCCTCTATTTCTGAAACTATCCGCCGCCATTGTCGCAACCCCTATTACCAACCTGTTCAACCTCTCTTTCATATCGTCTGAGATCCCCAAGGATTGGAAAGCTGCCGCAGTCATCCCCCTCTTCAAAGGGGGAGACACCCTGGACCCAAACTGTTACAGACCTATATCCATCCTGCCCTGCCTATCTAAGGTCTTCGAAAGCCAAGTCAACAAACAGGTCACTGACCATCTCGAATCCCACCGTACCTTCTCCGCTGTGCAATCTGGTTTCCGAGCCGATCACGGGTGCACCTCAGCCACGCTCAAGGTACTAAACGATATCATAACCGCCATCGATAAAAGACAGTACTGTGCAGCCGTCTTCATCGACCTTGCCAAGGCTTTCGACTCTGTCAATCACCATATTCTTATCGGCAGACTCAGTAGCCACGGTTTTTCGGATGACTGCCTTGCCTGGTTCACCAATGACTTTGCAGACAGAGTTCAGTGTGTCAAATCGGAGGGCATGCTGTCCGGTCCTCTGGCAGTCTCTATGGGGGTGCCACAGGGTTCAATTTTCGGGCCGACTCTTTTCTCTGTATATATCAATGATGTTGCTCTTGCTGCGGGCAATTCCCTGATCCACCTCTACGCAGACGACACCATTCTATATACTTCCGGCCCGTCCTTGGACACTGTGCTATCTAACCTCCAAACAAGCTTCAATGCCATACAACACTCCTTCCGTGGCCTCCAACTGCTCTTAAACGCTAGTAAAAGCAAATACATGCTTTTCAACCATTCGCTGCCTGCACCCGCACGCCTGACCAGCATCACCACCCTGGATGGTTCTGACCTTGAATATGTGGACATCTATAAGTACCTAGGTGTCTGGCTACACTTGAAACTCTCCTTCCAGACTCATATCAAACATCTCCAATCGAAAATCAAATCAAGAGTCGGCTTTCTATTCCGCAACAAAGCCTCCTTCACTCACGCCGCCAAACTTACCCTAGTAAAACTGACTATCCTACCGATCCTCGACTTTGGCGATGTCATCTACAAAATTGCTTCCAACACTCTACTCAGCAAACTGGATGCAGTTTATCACAGTGCCATCCGTTTTGTCACTAAAGCACCTTATACCACCCACCACTGCGACCTGTATGCTCTAGTCGGCTGGCCCTCGCTACATATTCGTCGCCAGACCCACTGGCTCCAGGTCATCTACAAGTCCATGCTAGGTAAAGCTCCGCCTTATCTCAGTTCACTGGTCACGATGGCAACACCCACCCGTAACACGCGCTCCAGCAGGCGTATCTCACTGATCATCCCTAAAGCCAACACCTCATTTGGCAGCCTTTCGTTCCAGTTCTCTGCTGCCTGTGACTGGAATGAATTGCAAAAATCGCTGAAGTTGGAGACTTTTATCTCCCTCACCAACTTCAAACATCTGCTATCTGAGCAGCTAACCGATCGCTGCCGCTGTACATAGTCTATCTGTAAATAGCCCACCCATTTTTACCTACCTCATCCCCATACTGTTTTTATTTATTTTATTTTCTGCTCTTTTGCAAACCAATATCTCTACCTGTACATGACCATCTGATCATTTATCACTCCAGTGTTAATCTGCAAAATTGTAATTATTTGCCTACCTCCTCATGCCTTTTGCACACAATGTATATAGACTCTCCTTTTTTCTACTGTATTATTGACTTGTTAATTGTTTACTCCATGTGTAACTCTGTGTTGTCTGTTCACACTGCTATGCTTTATCTTGGCCAGGTCGCAGTTGCAAATGAGAACTTGTTCTCAACTAGCCTACCTGGTTAAATAAAGGTGAAAAAATAAAATTAAAATTAAAATGTCATTAACCTTTGACTATTGGATGTTCTTATACGCACTTTAGTATTGCCAGTGTAACAGTATAGCTTCCGTCCCTCTCCTCGCTCCTCCCTGGGCTCGAACCAGCAACACAACGACAACAGCCACCCTCGAAGCAGCGTTACCCATGCAGAGCAAGGGGAACAACTTCTCCAAGTCTGAGAGCGAGTGACGTTTGAAACGCTATTAGCGCGCACCCCGCTAACTAGCTAGCCATTTCACATCGGTTACACCAGCCTCATCTCGGGAGTTGATAGGCTTGAAGTCACAAACAGCGCAATACTTGACGCACACCTAAAGTGCTGTTTGAATGAATGCTTACGAGCCTGCTGCTGCCTACCACCGCTATGTCAGATACTTGTATGCTTGTATGCTCAGTCAGATTATATGCAACGCAGGACACACTAGATAATATCTAGTAATATCATCAACCATGTGTAGTTAACTAGTGATTATGATTGATTGTTTTTTAAAAGATAAGTTTAATGCTAGCTAGCAACTTACCTTGGCTTATTGCATTCACGTAACAGGCAGTCTCCTTGTGGAGTGCAACGAGAGGCAGGTGGTTATTGCGTTGGACTAGTTAACTGTAAGGTTGCAAGATTGGATCTCCCGAGCTGACAAGGTGAAAATCTGTCGTTCTGCCCCTGAACGAGGCAGTTCACCCACCGTTCCTAGGTCGTCATTGAAAATAAGAATGTGTTCTTAACGGACCTGCCTAGTTAAATAAAGATTAAATAAAGGTGTTACAATATATATATATATATTTTTTTTTAAAGTCGGGCAAATCGGTGTCCAAAAATACCGATTTCCGATTGTTATGAAAACTTGAAATAGGCCCTAATTAATCGTCCATTCCAGACCTCTAGTAGATATGGGTTAGCTGACAAAGTCACAAAAATTATGCGCACTTTCAATGGGGCAAAAGTTGTTTTCTGGAGGACCAGATAGCTAGCAACAATAACAATAAACTGCCATGTGGGAAATCGCAAGTGACTCGTTTCATCTTGTTTTGAGGTGTTTTGACTGATTTCATGTCAGTGCTAATATGTCAAAAACCACTAGCTCGCTAATCAACAACTGTAAAGATGTATTTGAGACAAGTGCTCATTGTGCAAATGTCTTTATGTTTTCAATAAACATTGGAGACAATGTTAATGAACAAAAATAGAAACACAACATGGAACAATTTCAAAGATTTTACTGAGTTAAAGTTCAAGTAAGGAAATCAGTCAATTTAAATAAATTCATTAGGCCCTAATCTATAGATTTCACATGACTGGGAATACAGATATGCACCTGTTGGTCACAGACACCTGAAAACTAATGTAGGAGCGTGAATCAGAACCAGTCAATGTGACACATCTCCTTCACATAGAGTTGATCAGGCTGTTGTGGAATTTGGAACGTTGTCCCACTCCTCTTCAATCGCTGTATGAAGTTGCTGGATACTGGCGGGAACTGGAACACGCTGTCATACACATCCATCCAGAGCATCCCAAACATGTTCAATGGGTGACATGTCTGGTGAGTATGCAGGCCATGGAAGAACTGGGACATTTTCAGCTTCCAGGAATTGTGTACAGATCCTTGCGACATGGGACCATGTATTATCAGGCTAAAACATGGCACGACAATGGGCCTCAGGATCTTGTCATGGTCTCTCTGTGCATTAATATTGTCATAGATAAAATGCGATTGTGTTCATTGTCCGTAGCTTATGCCTGCACATACCATAATCCCACCACCACCATGGGGCACTCTGTTCACAACAGCACACTGCTCACCCACACGACGCCATACGCCATCTGCCTGGTACAGTTGAAACCGGGATTCATCCGTGAAGAACACACTTTTCCAGCATGCTAGTGGCCATCGAAGGTGAGCATTTGCCCACAAAAGTCAGTTACAAAGCCTAACTGCAGTCAGGTCAAGACCCTGTTGAGGATGACAACCATGCAGATGAGCTTCCCTGAGACAGTGTCTGACAGTTTGTGCAGAAATTCTTCAGTTGTGCAAATGTTTCATCAGCTGTCAGGGTGGCTGGTCTCAGATGATCCCGCAGGTGAAGAACCCGGATGTGGAGGTTTTTGGTTGGCGTTGTTACACATGGTCTGCGGTTGTGAGGCCGGTAGAATGTACTACCAAATTCTTTAAAATTACGTTGGAGGCGTCTTATGGAAAATTAAATGAACATTAGATTCTCTGGACGTTCCTGCAGTCGGCATGCCAATTGCACACTCCCTCAAAACTTGAGACATCTGTAGCATTGTGTTGTGTGACAAAACTGCACATTTTAGAGTGGCCTTTTATTGTCCCCTGCACAAGGTGGACCTGTGTAATGATCATGCTGTTTAATCAGCTTCTTGATATGCCACACCTGTCAGGTGGATGGATTATGTTGGCAAAGGAGAAATGCTCACTAACAGGGAAGTAAACACATTTGTGCACAAAATGTGAAAGAAATAAGCTTTTTTGTGCATGTGGAAATGTTCTGGGATATTTTATTTAAGCTCATGACATATGGTACCAACACTTTACATGTTGCGTTTATATTTTTGTTCAGTGTAGTTTACATGTTGTCAACAATCTAAGCCAAGGGCGTCTGTTTTGCCCCATAGTTGCATGCTCCGTTGATACTATTCTCAGAGGCGACCTGGAACATTTCCCAGTCCTCATGATGAAAACAATCTTGAAGCATAGATTCCGATTGGTCAGACCAACAATAAACAGTCCTTACCACAGAAGGTTCCTGTTTAAGTTTCTGCCTATAGGTGGTGAGGAGCAGAATGGAGACGTGATCTGTTTTGCCGAAGGAAAGGCGGGGGAGGGCAATGATCCACTAAGGCTGCCGGCCCAGAAGGCATCCCAAGCCGTGTCCTCAGAGCATGTGCAGACCAGCTGGCTAAAGTGTTTACGGACATATTCAATCTCTCCATATCCCAGTCTGTTGTCACCACTTGCTTAAAGATGTTCACCATTGTTCCTGTACCCAAGAAAGCAAAGGTGTCACGTCCTGACCATTGAAAACCTGTATTTTCTATGGTAGAGTAGGTCAGGGCGTGACTAGGGTTTTTTGTTCTAGTTTATATTTTCTATGTGGGGTTCTAGGTTTGACTTTCTATGTTGGTGATTTGTATGATTCCCAATTAGAGGTAGCTGGTTATCGTTGTCTCTAATTGGGGATCATACTTAAGTATAATTTTTTCCACCTGTGGGTTATGGGATATTGTTTATGTATGGGGATATTGTTGAGTTGGTGGAGGATGCACAGATTTTGCCCAAAGGAACGTGTTGTCAGTTTGGTGCCACCTGAAGTCCGGAACCTCTTGCGACGGTAAACGGTCCGGAACTTCAAGGTCCATGGCTGGAGCCGCAGGATGAGTTGGTACTTCATCCCGCACCAGAGCCGCCCCCGATGCTGGCGGATGAGTGGGTACTTGGCCCCGCACCAGAGCCGCCACCGCCACTAGACCCCCTAACCCTCCCTTTTTGTTTCAGGTTTTGCGGTCGGAGTCCGCACCTTTGGGGTGGGGGGGGGGGGGGCCCGGGGGGTACTGTCACGTCCTGACCATAGAAAACCTGCATTTTCTATGGTAGAGTAGGTCAGGGCGTGACTAGGAGTTTTTGTTCTAGTTTATATTTTCTGTGGGGTTCTAGGTTTGATTTTAAATGTTGGTGATTTGTATGATTCCCAATTAGAGGCAGCTGGTTATCGTTGTCTCTAATTGGGGATCATACTTAAGTAGCATTTTTTTCCACCTGTGGGTTATGGGATATTGTTTATGGTTAGTGTGTTTGAGCACTACGTAGTCACGGGTCTTTGTAAGTTTTGTTATTTTGTTTTCAGTTTCACTTATTCATTAAAAGATGTGGAACTATACTCACGCTGCGCCTTGGTCCGATCATTATTACGAACGACGGGACAGAAGGTAACTGAACTAAATTACTATCGCCCCGTAGCTCTCACTTCTGTCATCATGAAGTGCTTTGAGAGGCTAGTTAAGGACTATATAATCTCCACCTTACCTGACACCCTAGACCCACTACAATTCGCATATCGCTCCAACAGATACGCGGACAACAGTCACTATTGCATTGCACTGCCCTATGTAAGAATGCTGTTCATCAACTACAGCTCAGCCTTCAAAGCCATAGTGCCCTCCCAGCTCATCATTAATCTCAGGGCCTTTGGTCTGAACCCCTCCCTGTGCAACTGGGTCCTGGACTTCCTGACGGGCTGACCCCAAGTGGTGAAGGCAGGTAACAACACCACCACACTGATCCTTGACACGTGGGCCCCACAGTGGTGCGTGCTGCTCAGCCCCCTCCTATACTATCTGTTCACCCATGACTGCATGGCCATTCACGTCTCCAATTCAATCATCAAGTTTGCTGACCAGACTGGTCACAAGAAATAACCGTTGATTTCGGACGTTTGAAAAGGTTCTGAGGATGTCAATATATGGCCCCCCCCCAACCCCCAAAAATGATGGCAGAGCACTAGGCTCAGAGCCAGAGTACGCTGCTTAGACGATTACGCCACAGCAGTTTACAATTCTCTAGCAAGCAGGGAGAGTACTTGATGTTTTAAGCCTTCCCCAAACCATAGCCCTAACCTTAACCACTCAGAATGAATACCTAAACTTAACCCTTTGAGTTGTTTCTGTACCCACGGAGAATTAACACTGTAACCAAGCTGAATTAACACTGTAACCAAGCTGAATTAACACTGTAACCAAGCTGAATTAACACTGTAACCAAGCTGAATTAACACTGTAACCAAGCTGAATTAAAGTGTAAAAAGAAAAAAAGACGTGCCTCCAATTACGGCAAATTCCTAAGTAAAACAATAAGATCAGGTTGTGGTGACGACAGTAGTAGGCCTGATTGTAGCTCCCTCCAGTAACCAATAAGATCAGGTTGTGGTGACGACAGTGGTAGGCCTGATTGTAGCTCCCTCCAGTAACCAATAAGATCAGGTTGTGGTGACGACAGTAGTAGGCCTGATTGTAGCTCCCTCCAGTAACCAATAAGATCAGGTTGTGGTGACGACAGTGGTAGGCCTGATTGTAGCTCCCTCCAGTAACCAATAAGATCAGGTTGTGGTGACGACAGTAGTAGGCCTGATTGTAGCTCCCTCCAGTAACCAATAAGATCAGGTTGTGGTGACGACAGTAGTAGGCCTGATTGTAGCTCCCTCCAGTAACCAATAAGATCAGGTTGTGGTGACGACAGTAGTAGGCCTGATTGTAGCTCCCTCCAGTAACCAATAAGATCAGGTTGTGGTGACGACAGTAGTAGGCCTGATTGTAGCTCCCTCCAGTAACCAATAAGATCAGGTTGTGGTGACGACAGTGGTAGGCCTGATTGTAGCTCCCTCCAGTAACCAATAAGATCAGGTTGTGGTGACGACAGTGGTAGGCCTGATTGTAGCTCCCTCCAGTAACCAATAAGATCAGGTTGTGGTGACGACAGTGGTAGGCCTGATTGTAGCTCCCTCCAGTAACCAATAAGATCAGGTTATGGTGACAACAGTTATAGGCCTGATTGTAGCTCCCTCCAGTAACCAATAAGATCAGGTTGTGGTGACGACAGTGGTAGGCCTGATTGTAGCTCCCTCCAGTAACCAATAAGATCAGGTTATGGTGACGACAGTTGTAGGCCTGATTGTAGCTCCCTCCAGTAACCAATACCTCATTGGCTGCTTATTACAGAAGGGAGGAAATCAAAAACACTCACACTTCACACTTCTTATTCCTGGCATGAATTCACACTTCATCCTTAATTATTATAATGTTACCCTCCTAACATACACCTTTCAACCGTTAGGAACTACACCGAAGACAGGAAAAACCTAGCTAACACAGCGTGGGACTGCCTTCGCTCCATAAGTGTGTTTCTACGATAATAATCCCCATTACAACAGTTCTTAGCAAGTTCAGCTTGTCCATTTCCCCCACATAGCGAACACAGAAACAATTCAAACAAAAACAATGACAGACTGACAGGTTAACTGTTTGTTACACTGACTACCAACAACGATGAGACAGCCTACTGGGAGGAGGTGAGATCCCTGGTGAAGTGGTGCAAGGAAAATAACTTCTCCCGCAACGTCAAGAAAACGAAGGAGCTAATTGTGGACTACAGGAGACCGCAGAGATAGCACACCCCCATCCACATCGATGGGGCCGCAGTGGAGACGGTCAAAAGCTCCAAGTTCCTAGGAGTGCACATCACTGGCAACCTGAAATGATCCCTTCACACAGCGTGGTGAATTAGGCGCAACAACTCTTCTTCAATCTCAGGAGGCTGAAGAAATTTGTCTTGGACCATAAAACCTCAAACTTCTACAGATGCACCATTGAGAGCATCCTGTTGGGCTGTATCACTGCCTAGTACAGCAATTGCACCATCCACAATCGCAGGGCACTCCACCTCTATATCAGGTATCAGAGGAAGGCCCAAAAAATTGCAGAAGACCCCAGCCACCCCAGTATAGACTGTTCACTTTGCTACCGTCTGGCAAACAGGCTCTGAGACAGCTTCAACCCCCAAGCCATAAGACTGCTAAATAGCCAGACTACTATAAATAGTAAATTAATGGAACCCGAACTAGAGTAAATCAGTGCAGCTATCTTGCACTGACCCTACACACACTCACTAGCACGCAGGGCTATCCAACCCTGTTTATGGAGAGCTACCCTAATGGAAGTTTTTGCTCCAACCTCAGCTGTAACTAACCTCATTCAACTAATCAACCAAGTAATTATTAGAATCAGGTGTGCTAGATTAGAGTTGGAGCGAAAATCTACAGGATGGTAGCTCTCCCTGTATATAGCTCCACATTGATCTGGTACTGGTACTCCCTGTATATAGCTCCACATTGATCTGGTACTGGTACTCCCTGTATATAGCTCCACATTGATCTGGTACTGGTACTCCTTGTATATAGCTCCACATTGATCTGGTACTGGTACTCCCTGTATATAGCTCCACATTGATCTGGTACTGGTACTCCTTGTATATAGCTCCACATTGATCTGGTACTGGTACTCCCTGTATATAGCTCCACATTGATCTGGTACTGGTACTCCCTGTATATAGCTCCACATTGATCTGGTACATGTACTACTTGTATATAGCTCCACATTGATCTGGTACTGGTACTCCCTGTATATAGCTCCACATTGATCTGGTACTGGTACTCCCTGTATATAGCTCCACATTGATCTGGTACTGGTACTCCCTGTATATAGCTCCACATTGATCTGGTACTGGTACTCCCTGTATATAGCTCCACATTGATCTGGTACTGGTACTCCTTGTATATAGCTCCACATTGATCTGGTACTGGTACTCCCTGTATATAGCTCCACATTGATCTGGTACTGGTACTCCTTGTATATAGCTCCACATTGATCTGGTACTGGTACTCCTTGTATATAGCTCCACATTGATCTGGTACTGGTACTCCTTGTATATAGCTCCACATTGATCTGGTACTGGTACTCCCTGTATATAGCTCCTGTATATAGCTCCACATTGATCTGGTACTGGTACTCCCTGTATATAGCTCCTGTATATAGCTCCACATTGATCTGGTACTGGTACTCCCTGTATATAGCTCCTGTATATAGCTCCACATTGATCTGGTACTGGTACTCCTTGTATATAGCTCCACATTGATCTGGTACTGGTACTCCTTGTATATAGCTCCATTCTTGTGTATTTTCTTTTATTCCATTCTTGTGTTACTTTTATTTTTAAACTCTGTATCGTTGGGAAGGGCACGTAAGCAAGCATTTCAGGGTAGAGTCTACACCAGTTGTATTCGGCTCATGTAACAAGTCAAATTTAATTTGATTGAATTTGACACTTTCTGCCCTCCAGGACATCTACAGCAGCAGGAAGGCCAAGAAGATTATCAAGGACCTCAGGCACCCGACCCAGGGCCTGTTCACCCCACTACCTTCTAGAAAGCGGATACAGTACAGGTGCACCGAGAGACTGAGAAACAGCTTCTATCTCCAAGCCATCAGACTGTTAAAAAGTCACCACTAGCCGGCCTCCACCCAGTACCCTGCCCTGAACAGTTCTAACCGGCCTCCACCCAGTACCCTGCCCTGAACAGTTCTAGCCGGCCTCCACCCAGTACCCTGCCCTGAACAGTTCTAGCCGGCCTCCACCCAGTACCCTGCCCTGAACAGTTCTAGCCGGCCTCCACCCAGTACCCTGCCCTGAACAGTTCTAGCCGGCCTCCACCCAGTACCCTGCCCTGAACAGTTCTAGCCGGCCTCCACCCAGTACCCTGCCCTGAACAGTTCTAGCCGGCCTCCACCCAGTAACCTGCCCTGAACAGTTCTAGCCGGCCTCCACCCAGTACCCTGCCCTGAACAGTTCTAGCCGGCCTCCACCCAGTACCCTGCCCTGAACAGTTCTAGCCGGCCTCCACCCAGTACCCTGTCCTGAACAGTTCTCGCCGGCCTCCACCCAGTACCCTGCCCTGAACAGTTCTAGCCGGCCTCCACCCAGTACCCTGCCCTGAACAGTTCTAGCCGGCCTCCACCCAGTACCCTGCCCTGAACAGTTCTAGCCGGCCTCCACCCAGTACCCTGCCCTGAACAGTTCTAGCCGGCCTCCACCCAGTACCCTGCCCTGAACAGTTCTAGCCGGCCTCCACCCAGTACCCTGCCCTGAACAGTTCTAACCGGCCTCCACCCAGTACCCTGCCCTGAACAGTTCTAGCCGGCCTCCACCCAGTACCCTGCCCTGAACAGTTCTAGCCAGCCTCCACCCAGTACCCTGCCCTGAACAGTTCTAGCTGGACTCCACCCAGTACCCTGCCCTGAACAGTTCTAGCCGGCCTCCACCCAGTACCCTGCCCTGAACAGTTCTAGCCGGCCTCCACCCAGTACCCTGCCCTGAACAGTTCTAGCTGGACTCCACCCAGTACCCTGCCCTGAACAGTTCTAGCCGGCCTCCACCCAGTACCCTGCCCTGAACAGTTCTAACCGGCCTCCACCCAGTACCCTGCCCTGAACAGTTCTAACCGGTCTCCACCCAGTACCCTGCCCTGAACAGTTCTAACCGGCCTCCACCCAGTACCCTGCCCTGAACAGTTCTAACCGGCCTCCACCCAGTACCCTGCCCTGAACAGTTCTAACCGGCCTCCACCCAGTACCCTGCCCTGAACAGTTCTAACCGGTCTCCACCTAGTACCCTGCCCTGAACAGTTCTAACCGGCCTCCACCCAGTACCCTGCCCTGAACAGTTCTAACCGGCCTCCACCCAGTACCCTGCCCTGAACAGTTCTAACCGGTCTCCACCCAGTACCCTGCCCTGAACAGTTCTAGCCAGCTACCACCCAGTACCCTGCCCTGAACAGTTCTAGCCGGCCTTCACCCAGTACACTGGCCTGAACAGTTCTAACCGGCCTCCACCCAGTACCCTGCCCTGAACAGTTCTAACCGGCCTCCACCCAGTACCCTGCCCTGAACAGTTCTAGCCGGCCTCCACCCAGTACCCTGCCCTGAACAGTTCTAGCCGGCCTTCACCCAGTACCCTGCCCTGAACAGTTCTAGCCGGCCTTCACCCAGTAAGTACCCTGCCCTGAACAGTTCTAACCGGCCTCCACCCAGTACCCTCCACCCAGTACCCTGCCCTGAACAGTTCTAGCCGGCCTTCACCCAGTACCCTGCCCTGAACAGTTCTAACCGGCCTCCACCCAGTACCCTGCCCTGAACAGTTCTAGCCGGCCTCCACCCAGTACCCTGCCCTGAACAGTTCTAGCCGGCCTCCACCCAGTACCCTGCCCTGAACAGTTCTAGCCGGCCTCCACCCAGTACCCTGCCCTGAACAGTTCTAGCCGGCCTCCACCCAGTACCCTGCCCTGAACAGTTCTAGCCGGCCTCCACCCAGTACCCTGCCCTGAACAGTTCTAGCCGGCCTCCACCCAGTACCCTGTCCTGAACAGTTCTCGCCGGCCTCCACCCAGTACCCTGCCCTGAACAGTTCTAGCCGGCCTCCACCCAGTACCCTGCCCTGAACAGTTCTAGCCGGCCTCCACCCAGTACCCTGCCCTGAACAGTTCTAGCCGGCCTCCACCCAGTACCCTGCCCTGAACAGTTCTAGCCGGCCTCCACCCAGTACCCTGTCCTGAACAGTTCTCGCCGGCCTCCACCCAGTACCCTGCCCTGAACAGTTCTAACCGGCCTCCACCCAGTACCCTGCCCTGAACAGTTCTAGCCGGCCTCCACCCAGTACCCTGCCCTGAACAGTTCTAGCCAGCCTCCACCCAGTACCCTGCCCTGAACAGTTCTAGCTGGACTCCACCCAGTACCCTGCCCTGAACAGTTCTAGCCGGCCTCCACCCAGTACCCTGCCCTGAACAGTTCTAGCCGGCCTCCACCCAGTACCCTGCCCTGAACAGTTCTAGCTGGACTCCACCCAGTACCCTGCCCTGAACAGTTCTAGCCGGCCTCCACCCAGTACCCTGCCCTGAACAGTTCTAACCGGCCTCCACCCAGTACCCTGCCCTGAACAGTTCTAACCGGTCTCCACCTAGTACCCTGCCCTGAACAGTTCTAACCGGCCTCCACCCAGTACCCTGCCCTGAACAGTTCTAACCGGCCTCCACCCAGTACCCTGCCCTGAACAGTTCTAACCGGCCTCCACCCAGTACCCTGCCCTGAACAGTTCTAACCGGTCTCCACCCAGTACCCTGCCCTGAACAGTTCTAACCGGCCTCCACCCAGTACCCTGCCCTGAACAGTTCTAACCGGCCTCCACCCAGTACCCTGCCCTGAACAGTTCTAACCGGTCTCCACCCAGTACCCTGCCCTGAACAGTTCTAGCCAGCTACCACCCAGTACCCTGCCCTGAACAGTTCTAGCCGGCCTTCACCCAGTACACTGGCCTGAACAGTTCTAACCGGCCTCCACCCAGTACCCTGCCCTGAACAGATCTAACCGGCCTCCACCCAGTACCCTGCCCTGAACAGTTCTAGCCGGCCTCCACCCAGTACCCTGCCCTGAACAGTTCTAGCCGGCCTTCACCCAGTACCCTGCCCTGAACAGTTCTAGCCGGCCTTCACCCAGTAAGTACCCTGCCCTGAACAGTTCTAACCGGCCTCCACCCAGTACCCTCCACCCAGTACCCTGCCCTGAACAGTTCTAGCCGGCCTTCACCCAGTACCCTGACCTGAACAGTTCTAGCCGGCCTTCACCCAGTACCCTGCCCTGAACAGTTCTAGCCGGCCTTCACCCAGTACCCTGCCCTGAACAGTTCTAACCGTCCTCCACCTAGTACCCTGCCCTGAACAGTTCTAACCGGCCTCCACCCAGTACCCTGCCCTGAACAGTTCTAACCGGCCTCCACCCAGTACCCTGCCCTGAACAGTTCTAGCCGGCCTTCACCCAGTACCCTGCCCTGAACAGTTCTAGCCGGCCTTCACCCAGTACCCTGCCCTGAACAGTTCTAGCCGGCCTCCACCCAGTACCCTGCCCTGAACAGTTCTAGCCGGCCTTCACCCAGTACCCTGCCCTGAACAGTTCTAGCCGGCTACCACCCAGTACCCTGCCCTGAACAGTTCTAGCCGGCCTCCACCCAGTACCCTGTCCTGAACAGTTCTAACCGGCCTCCACCCAGTACCCTGCCCTGAACAGTTCTAACCGGCCTCCACCCAGTACCCTGCCCTGAACAGTTCTAACCGGCCTCCACCCAGTACCCTGCCCTGAACAGTTCTAGCCGGCCTTCACCCAGTACCCTGCCCTGAACAGTTCTAGCCGGCCTTCACCCAGTACCCTGCCCTGAACAGTTCTAATCGGCCTCCACCTAGTACCCTGCCCTGAACAGTTCTAACCGGCCTCCACCCAGTACCCTGCCCTGAACAGTTCTAGCCGGCCTTCACCCAGTACCCTGCCCTGAACAGTTCTAGCCGGCCTTCACCCAGTACCCTGCCCTGAACAGTTCTAACCGGCCTCCACCTAGTACCCTGCCCTGAACAGTTCTAACCGGCCTCCACCCAGTACCCTGCCCTGAACAGTTCTAACCGGCCTCCACCCAGTACCCTGCCCTGAACAGTTCTAGCCGGCCTTCACCCAGTACCCTGCCCTGAACAGTTCTAGCCGGCCTTCACCCAGTACCCTGCCCTGAACAGTTCTAGCCGGCCTCCACCCAGTACCCTGCCCTGAACAGTTCTAGCCGGCCTTCACCCAGTACCCTGCCCTGAACAGTTCTAGCCGGCTACCACCCAGTACCCTGCCCTGAACAGTTCTAGCCGGCCTCCACCCAGTACCCTGTCCTGAACAGTTCTAACCGGCCTCCACCCAGTACCCTGCCCTGAACAGTTCTAACCGGCCTCCACCCAGTACCCTGCCCTGAAAAGTTCTAACCGGCCTCCACCCAGTACCCTGCCCTGAACAGTTCTAGCCGGCCTTCACCCAGTACCCTGCCCTGAACAGTTCTAGCCGGCCTTCACCCAGTACCCTGCCCTGAACAGTTCTAACCGGCCTCCACCTAGTACCCTGCCCTGAACAGTTCTAACCGGACTCCACCCAGTACCCTGCCCTGAACAGTTCTAACCGGCCTCCACCCAGTACCCTGCCCTGAACAGTTCTAGCCGGCCTTCACCCAGTACCCTGCCCTGAACAGTTCTAGCCGGCCTTCACCCAGTACCCTGCCCTGAACAGTTCTAGCCGGCCTCCACCCAGTACCCTGCCCTGAACAGTTCTAGCCGGCCTTCACCCAGTACCCTGCCCTGAACAGTTCTAGCCGGCTACCACCCAGTACCCTGCCCTGAACAGTTCTAGCCGGCCTCCACCCAGTACCCTGCCCTGAACAGTTCTAACCGGCCTCCACCCAGTACCCTGCCCTGAACAGTTCTAACCGGCCTCCACCCAGTACCCTGCCCTGAACAGTTCTAACCGGCCTCCACCCAGTACCCTGCCCTGAACAGTTCTAGCCGGCCTTCACCCAGTACCCTGCCCTGAACAGTTCTAGCCGGCCTTCACCCAGTACCCTGCCCTGAACAGTTCTAACCGGCCTCCACCCAGTACCCTGCCCTGAACAGTTCTAACCGGCCTCCACCCAGTACCCTGCCCTGAACAGTTCTAACCGGCCTCCACCCAGTACCCTGCCCTGAACAGTTCTAGCCGGCCTTCACCCAGTACCCTGCCCTGAACAGTTCTAGCCGGCCTTCACCCAGTACCCTGCCCTGAACAGTTCTAATCGGCCTCCACCTAGTACCCTGCCCTGAACAGTTCTAGCCGGCTACCACCCAGTACCCTGCCCTGAACAGTTCTAGCCGGCCTCCACCCAGTACCCTGTCCTGAACAGTTCTAACCGGCCTCCACCCAGTACCCTGCCCTGAACAGTTCTAACCGGCCTCCACCCAGTACCCTGCCCTGAAAAGTTCTAACCGGCCTCCACCCAGTACCCTGCCCTGAACAGTTCTAGCCGGCCTTCACCCAGTACCCTGCCCTGAACAGTTCTAGCCGGCCTTCACCCAGTACCCTGCCCTGAACAGTTCTAACCGGCCTCCACCTAGTACCCTGCCCTGAACAGTTCTAACCGGACTCCACCCAGTACCCTGCCCTGAACAGTTCTAACCGGCCTCCACCCAGTACCCTGCCCTGAACAGTTCTAGCCGGCCTTCACCCAGTACCCTGCCCTGAACAGTTCTAGCCGGCCTTCACCCAGTACCCTGCCCTGAACAGTTCTAGCCGGCCTCCACCCAGTACCCTGCCCTGAACAGTTCTAGCCGGCCTTCACCCAGTACCCTGCCCTGAACAGTTCTAGCCGGCCTCCACCCAGTACCCTGCCCTGAACAGTTCTAGCCGGCCTCCACCCAGTACCCTGCCCTGAACAGTTCTAGCCGGCCTCCACCTAGTACCCTGTCCTGAACAGTTCTAGCCGGCCTCCACCCAGTACCCTGTCCTGAACAGTTCTAGCCGGCCTCCACCCAGTACCCTGCCCTGAACAGTTCTAGCCGGCCTCCACCCAGTACCCTGCCCTGAACAGTTCTAGCCGGCCTCCACCTAGTACCCTGCCCTGAACAGTTCTAGCCGGCCTCCACCCAGTACCCTGCCCTGAACAGTTCTAGCCGGCTACCACCCAGTACCCTGCCCTGAACAGTTCTAGCCGGCCTCCACCTAGTACCCTGCCCTGAACAGTTCTAGCCGGCCTCCACCCAGTACCCTGCCCTGAACAGTTCTAGCCGGCCTCCACCTAGTACCCTGTCCTGAACAGTTCTAGCCGGCCTCCACCCAGTACCCTGTCCTGAACAGTTCTAGCCGGCCTCCACCCAGTACCCTGCCCTGAACAGTTCTAGCCGGCCTCCACCCAGTACCCTGCCCTGAACAGTTCTAGCCGGCCTCCACCTAGTACCCTGCCCTGAACAGTTCTAGCCGGCCTCCACCCAGTACCCTGCCCTGAACAGTTCTAGCCGGCTACCACCCAGTACCCTGCCCTGAACAGTTCTAGCCGGCCTCCACCTAGTACCCTGCCCTGAACAGTTCTAGCCGGCCTCCACCCAGTACCCTGCCCTGAACAGTTCTAGCCGGCTACCACCCAGTACCCTGCCCTGAACAGTTCTAGCCGGGCTCCACCCAGTACCCTGCCCTGAACAGTTCTAGCCGGCCTCCACCTAGTACCCTGCCCTGAACAGTTCTAGCCGGCCTCCACCCAGTACCCTGCCCTGAACAGTTCTAGCCGGCCTTCACCTAGTACCCTGCCCTGAACAGTTCTAGCCGGCCTCCACCCAGTACCCTGCCCTGAACAGTTCTAGCCGGCCTCCACCCAGTACCCTGCCCTGAACAGTTCTAGCCAGCTACCACCCAGTACCCTGCCCTGAACAGTTCTAGCCGGCCTTCACCTAGTACCCTGCCCTGAACAGTTCTAGCCGGCCTCCACCCAGTACCCTGCCCTGAACAGTTCTAGCCGGCCTCCACCCAGTACCCTGTCCTGAACAGTTCTAGCCGGCCTCCACCCAGTACCCTGTCCTGAACAGTTCTAGCCGGCCTCCACCCAGTACCCTGTCCTGAACAGTTCTAGCCGGCCTCCACCCAGTACCCTGCCCTGAACAGTTCTAGCCGGCCTCCACCCAGTACCCTGCCCTGAACAGTTCTAGCCGGCCTCCACCTAGTACCCTGCCCTGAACAGTTCTAGCCGGCCTCCACCCAGTACCCTGCCCTGAACAGTTCTAGCCGGCTACCACCCAGTACCCTGCCCTGAACAGTTCTAGCCGGCCTCCACCCAGTACCCTGCCCTGAACAGTTCTAGCCGGCCTCCACCCAGTACCCTGCCCTGAACAGTTCTAGCCGGCCTCCACCCAGTACCCTGTCCTGAACAGTTCTAGCCGGCCTCCACCCAGTACCCTGCCCTGAACAGTTCTAACCGGCCTCCACCTAGTACCCTGCCCTGAACAGTTCTAACCGGCCTCCACCCAGTACCCTGCCCTGAACAGTTCTAACCGGCCTCCACCCAGTACCCTGCCCTGAACAGTTCTAGCCGGCCTTCACCCAGTACCCTGCCCTGAACAGTTCTAGCCGGCCTTCACCCAGTACCCTGCCCTGAACAGTTCTAGCCGGCTACCACCCAGTACCCTGCCCTGAACAGTTCTAGCCGGCCTCCACCCAGTACCCTGTCCTGAACAGTTCTAACCGGCCTCCACCCAGTACCCTGCCCTGAACAGTTCTAACCGGCCTCCACCCAGTACCCTGCCCTGAACAGTTCTAACCGGCCTCCACCCAGTACCCTGCCCTGAACAGTTCTAGCCGTCCTTCACCCAGTACCCTGCCCTGAACAGTTCTAGCCGGCCTTCACCCAGTACCCGGCCCTGAACAGTTCTAACCGGCCTCCACCTAGTACCCTGCCCTGAACAGTTCTAACCGGCCTCCACCCAGTACCCTGCCCTGAACAGTTCTAGCCGGCCTTCACCCAGTACCCTGCCCTGAACAGTTCTAGCCGGCCTTCACCCAGTACCCTGCCCTGAACAGTTCTAACCGGCCTCCACCTAGTACCCTGCCCTGAACAGTTCTAACCGGCCTCCACCCAGTACCCTGCCCTGAACAGTTCTAACCGGCCTCCACCCAGTACCCTGCCCTGAACAGTTCTAGCCGGCCTTCACCCAGTACCCTGCCCTGAACAGTTCTAGCCGGCCTTCACCCAGTACCCTGCCCTGAACAGTTCTAGCCGGCCTCCACCCAGTACCCTGCCCTGAACAGTTCTAGCCGGCCTTCACCCAGTACCCTGCCCTGAACAGTTCTAGCCGGCATCCACCCAGTACCCTGCCCTGAACAGTTCTAGCCGGCTACCACCCAGTACCCTGCCCTGAACAGTTCTAGCCGGGCTCCACCCAGTACCCTGCCCTGAACAGTTCTAGCCGGCCTCCACCTAGTACCCTGCCCTGAACAGTTCTAGCCGGCCTCCACCCAGTACCCTGCCCTGAACAGTTCTAGCCGGCCTTCACCTAGTACCCTGCCCTGAACAGTTCTAGCCGGCCTCCACCCAGTACCCTGCCCTGAACAGTTCTAGCCGGCCTCCACCCAGTACCCTGTCCTGAACAGTTCTAGCCGGCCTCCACCCAGTACCCTGCCCTGAACAGTTCTAGCCGGCCTCCACCCAGTACCCTGCCCTGAACAGTTCTAGCCGGCCTCCACCCAGTACCCTGCCCTGAACAGTTCTAGCCGGCCTCCACCTAGTACCCTGCCCTGAACAGTTCTAGCCGGCCTCCACCCAGTACCCTGCCCTGAACAGTTCTAGCCGGCTACCACCCAGTACCCTGCCCTGAACAGTTCTAGCCGGCCTCCACCCAGTACCCTGCCCTGAACAGTTCTAGCCGGCCTCCACCCAGTACCCTGCCCTGAACAGTTCTAGCCGGCCTCCACCCAGTACCCTGCCCTGAACAGTTCTAGCCGGCCTCCACCCAGTACCCTGCCCTGAACAGTTCTAACCGGCCTCCACCTAGTACCCTGCCCTGAACAGTTCTAACCGGCCTCCACCCAGTACCCTGCCCTGAACAGTTCTAACCGGCCTCCACCCAGTACCCTGCCCTGAACAGTTCTAGCCGGCCTTCACCCAGTACCCTGCCCTGAACAGTTCTAGCCGGCCTTCACCTAGTACCCTGCCCTGAACAGTTCTAGCCGGCTACCACCCAGTACCCTGCCCTGAACAGTTCTAGCCGGCCTCCACCCAGTACCCTGTCCTGAACAGTTCTAACCGGCCTCCACCCAGTACCCTGCCCTGAACAGTTCTAACCGGCCTCCACCCAGTACCCTGCCCTGAACAGTTCTAACCGGCCTCCACCCAGTACCCTGCCCTGAACAGTTCTAGCCGGCCTTCACCCAGTACCCTGCCCTGAACAGTTCTAGCCGGCCTTCACCCAGTACCCTGCCCTGAACAGTTCTAACCGGCCTCCACCTAGTACCCTGCCCTGAACAGTTCTAACCGGCCTCCACCCAGTACCCTGCCCTGAACAGTTCTAGCCGGCCTTCACCCAGTACCCTGCCCTGAACAGTTCTAGCCGGCCTTCACCCAGTACCCTGCCCTGAACAGTTCTAACCGGCCTCCACCTAGTACCCTGCCCTGAACAGTTCTAACCGGCCTCCACCCAGTACCCTGCCCTGAACAGTTCTAACCGGCCTCCACCCAGTACCCTGCCCTGAACAGTTCTAGCCGGCCTTCACCCAGTACCCTGCCCTGAACAGTTCTAGCCGGCCTTCACCCAGTACCCTGCCCTGAACAGTTCTAGCCGGCCTCCACCCAGTACCCTGCCCTGAACAGTTCTAGCCGGCCTTCACCCAGTACCCTGCCCTGAACAGTTCTAGCCGGCATCCACCCAGTACCCTGCCCTGAACAGTTCTAGCCGGCTACCACCCAGTACCCTGCCCTGAACAGTTCTAGCCGGGCTCCACCCAGTACCCTGCCCTGAACAGTTCTAGCCGGCCTCCACCTAGTACCCTGCCCTGAACAGTTCTAGCCGGCCTCCACCCAGTACCCTGCCCTGAACAGTTCTAGCCGGCCTTCACCTAGTACCCTGCCCTGAACAGTTCTAGCCGGCCTCCACCCAGTACCCTGCCCTGAACAGTTCTAGCCGGCCTCCACCCAGTACCCTGTCCTGAACAGTTCTAGCCGGCCTCCACCCAGTACCCTGCCCTGAACAGTTCTAACCGGTCTCCACCTAGTACCCTGCCCTGAACAGTTCTAACCGGCCTCCACCCAGTACCCTGCCCTGAACAGTTCTAACCGGTCTCCACCCAGTACCCTGCCCTGAACAGTTCTAGCCAGCTACCACCCAGTACCCTGCCCTGAACAGTTCTAGCCGGCCTTCACCTAGTACCCTGCCCTGAACAGTTCTAGCCGGCCTCCACCCAGTACCCTGCCCTGAACAGTTCTAGCCGGCCTCCACCCAGTACCCTGTCCTGAACAGTTCTAGCCGGCCTCCACCCAGTACCCTGTCCTGAACAGTTCTAGCCGGCCTCCACCCAGTACCCTGCCCTGAACAGTTCTAACCGGTCTCCACCCAGTACCCTGCCCTGAACAGTTCTAGCCAGCTACCACCCAGTACCCTGCCCTGAACAGTTCTAGCCGGCCTTCACCCAGTACACTGGCCTGAACAGTTCTAACCGGCCTCCACCCAGTACCCTGCCCTGAACAGTTCTAGCCGGCCTCCACCCAGTACCCTGTCCTGAACAGTTCTAGCCGGCCTCCACCCAGTACCCTGTCCTGAACAGTTCTAGCCGGCCTCCACCCAGTACCCTGCCCTGAACAGTTCTAGCCGGCCTTCACCTAGTACCCTGCCCTGAACAGTTCTAGCCGGCCTCCACCCAGTACCCTGCCCTGAACAGTTCTAGCCGGCCTCCACCCAGTACCCTGTCCTGAACAGTTCTAGCCGGCCTCCACCCAGTACCCTGTCCTGAACAGTTCTAGCCGGCCTCCACGTAGTACCCTGCCCTGAACAGTTCTAGCCGGCCTCCACCCAGTACCCTGCCCTGAACAGTTCTAACCGGCCTTCACCTAGTACCCTGCCCTGAACAGTTCTAGCCGGCCTCCACCCAGTACCCTGCCCTGAACAGTTCTAGCCGGCCTCCACCCAGTACCCTGTCCTGAACAGTTCTAGCCGGCCTCCACCCAGTACCCTGCCCTGAACAGTTCTAGCCGGCCTCCACCCAGTACCCTGCCCTGAACAGTTCTAGCCGGCCTCCACCCAGTACCCTGTCCTGAACAGTTCTAGCCGGCCTCCACCCAGTACCCTGCCCTGAACAGTTCTAGCCGGCCTCCACCCAGTACCCTGCCCTGAACAGTTCTAGCCGGCTACCACCCGGTTCTCTAACCTGCACCTTAAAGACTCATTGAACACTGGTCACTTTAATAATGTTTACATACTGTTTCACCCACTTTATATGAATACACTGTATTCTAGTCCTTGCTCATCCTATATAACATATTTTTGTATTTTTCTGGATTATATGTGTATTGTTGTTTTTATTGCTAGGTATTACTGCACTGTTGGAGCTAGAAACACAAGCATTTGCTGCACCTGCGATAACATCAGCAAATCTTTATACGACACCAAGAAACTTTGATTTTATTTGATTTGTATTGGAGTTAAGAGGAGACTCTTTGCTGGTGAGTGATTCTGACATATCAGCTGATCAATAGAAATAGCCTTTAAGAAGTTGTAATGTCTCACTGTAGCACCAAAACAAATCAGAAAAGTATCTGGTCAGCCTATCCTCTCTTCATTGATGGAAAATATATCAGATTTAATGACATAAGTCAATAGTTATGAAAACTGAAAAGAACAATTACCAGTCAGCGCTTGACTAGTCTACAGGTCAATGAAATTGAGTTCATTAGAGTAAAAACACATCTCAAACAAAAAAGAGAAAACGAAACAAGCAGAAAATAAATTAGACCTGATGTAGTTACTTAACGATGACATGCAGTAAGTATGTCATCCCTTTTTCCATCAGAACACCCTACATTTGTTGGGGCATGGTGTCGAAAGCGTTCCGCAGGGATGGATGCTGGCCCATGCTTCCCACATTTGTGCCAAGTTAGATGGATGTCCTTTGGGTGGTGGACATTCTTGATACTACGGGAAACTGTTGAGCATGAAAAACCCAGTAGCGTTGCAGTTCTTGACACAAACCGTTGCGCCTGGCACCTACTACCATACCCCGTTCAAAGGCACTTCCCATGTTTTCTTTTAACCTTTTGTGTCTTGCCCATTCACCCTCTGAATGGCACACATACACAATCAATGTCTCAATTGTCTCAAGACTTAAACATCCTTCTTTAACCTGTCTCCTCCCCTTCATCTACACTGATTGAAGTGGATTGAACAAGTGACATCAATAAAGGATCATACAGTAGCTTTCACCTGGATTCACCTGGTCAGTCTATGTCATGGAAAGAGCAGGTGTTGCTAATGTTTTGAACACTCAGTGGATGTGTTTTGTACACTCAGTGGATGTGGTAGACAATAAGGCTTGGTCTTACAAAAGGTCATAGATATTCAGACAAGACTATTATTATTTTCAAAGTCATTTCACAACCAGTTGTATCTGTTGGATCCAGATGTAACATTGGGAGGAAAGGCAAAAGGAAGAGAAGAGTAAACATCTAAGGATGTTAGTAGTTATTGGCTGCCGACTGGGGAGATCTTGCCATCAGTAAAAGTAGGCCTGCCTCCTGATATACATCTGTCATGCATTATGGCACAGAATGTCAAAGGTGCTCTGGTTATAGAGACACAGAAAGCAACAGGGAGGAGGGATCCTTTTCCAAATGAACAATCTCCCTTCCCTTATTTGGTATTTTTGGGTTATTTGGGGGCACTTTTTTTTGAGGAAGGGGGATTTAATAGATGTACATTTCTCCCTGTTTCCTTCAAGGGGGACCCTGCATAGTGTGCATATTGGACACTGAAAGAATTTAAACAAGACTCCAACCCCATTTCCAAATAAGCGCTCTTCCCCAATCAGTGATGAGAGGGCCACATCGGCTGTGTTTACTCCCGCTCAGCCCAGAGGAAACCGCTTGATTCTCCCTGATTACCTTGGAGGAGCACTCCTGAAACACTCGGAGGCTGGGATGGCATGAATAAGTGTGATTAAGAAGGAGGCTGCCACTTAACCCAAGTCAAATGTGGGCAGGAGAGGGATGGATGTTCCCAGAGCTGGAACTCAGCCCACTGTCTGAGAGACAGCTAAAGGGAGCTGAGGAAGGGAGAATCTGCCGCTTGCGGGACTGGGACTCAGACTGCCTCCCTCAGACACAGGTGGCTTGCCTGGAGCAATGAGAGAAGCTGCTCTTATCACAGTTGCATCCAAATGCACAAACGTTTTGGAAATATGAGTGTTTATCCCACATTGATATAGAACCCAGATGGTCTTTGTGTGCTATGTTAGCCCTCGGAGCTATTTCCTAAAAGTAATAGGCCAGGTATCAATCTCCAGACATTTGTGTGACTCAATAACACAATAGCCCTGTATGCTAAAGCCTAGATAACTCTTGGAAATAGAGTGTTATTTTGGGTATTACCTTCGCAAAATACACCTACATTTGCTGCTTAGTGAAGTAAAAGTCATATATTCTCAAATGACCGATTAACTTAAGGAGAGCACAAGTAATTCCACTGTGAACTAATTCAAATAGAAATCCCTTTGCCCAAATAAACTTCTTATACTGAACACTGCATCAAGCGCCATTCATTCCACAAGGTGGCTCTCTAACAAACTCTTAAACTCAGAGGAACTTGATAATCAATTTGTTTTGGTCCGATTCACTTCAGCTCCAGTAGTGCACTGTGTTGCCTTGTATGGCCCTCTTTGGGAACGTACTAAAACTACTACATAACGTGGATAAACTGTTACCACAGTGGGTCTCTTAACTTTTTCCTGTTTTTTTTGTATCACGCCTAAGGCTAAGAGTCACCGTGGTCCTCTTAACTGAGTCCATACACCCTGACTTCCTACCCAGCCCTCTGCTCTGCAGAACCCACTCATTCTGAACATCTGCAGTAGTGATTAGTATTGCAGCGGTGGCTTGGCTTCTCTTTCAGCTGTCCCTCAGCCTTAGTGTTCTTTGGTTTCTTTACCCCCAGTTAATCTGTCAAGAGGGTGGCAGTCAGCCAGATGCCCACTAAACGCAGGCCTGTGGCAGCCAGCTCAGAGCCTGTGATGCCCACTAAACACACGCATCCATCCATCATCCCTAAGGCTAAAGAAAAATAATCATGAAGACTGTTGTTTTCATCATTTCATGTTGTCTCACTACATCTCTTTTTATGACTGGATTTACAGATCTCTGTAGTCCTTCTATATTCAGCCAGCCTGTCTTGCCTTAGCCGTCACCAATAAAGTAAATATGTAGAGTACTGATCCCACACCCTTTCCCCCTAATGTCTGAGGCAAGTTCACCTTTGTAGCCCCCGAAGTTTGAGTTACAGCTGTACCCTGGAGTGAAAGACACTCCCAAAACTAATCCCAGCACCCTTAAGAGTCACTGAGTTGTGTGTAACTTGAGTCCTGTCTGCCGAACCCTGACAGTGTCTTACCTGGAAGACGAGCACCTTGCCATCATCAGCCTGCAGGTAGAAGGTCCAGGTAGAGGAGATGAAGCTCTGAGCAGAGCTGACAATGTCGTTACACCAGCTGGACACGGTGTCCATGACGGAGGGGGGCATGGGACGGTGGGCCATGGCCTTCAACTGCAGGTAATAAAAGGTGGAACTGTTGAGTTTAGGTGCATTTATTTAATATGGCAAAGTCATGTGAAGTGAGAGTGTGAAGGTGTGTGGGGGGCCAAGGGGGGCGTGTAAAAGTGGATGTGAAAGAGAGAGACCGTGTAGATCCGTGCACATTCCTCATCGCTTGAGGGGTGCAAAATCCATTTGTCACTTAAATCTCGCTAGATTAATTACTTCAATTTTATTGTTGAGACTCTTTCATACTCTTGTTTGTGCCTGTCGTTTTTTCCCGTTAACCTTACGGCCGTGTAAATGTTACCAAATAACCTATCAAACACACCACAGTAATGGCTGAAATAGGCTCAGTGGAATACATTGTCATTTCGTTGAATCTATAAGAACGCTAAAGCTTCGCCTGGGATTTAACGAACCGTCTCAACACTTACATTACAAGAAAGAGAAGATCACTTTATTTTGATGAGTGTTCATTTTTTGTGGGATTTAAAAAAGTAATAATTTAACAGTTGAAATGTTTACAAATTAAATGCAATGAAATAAAAAGCCATTTCCAAAAATGAACACACATATTATAGTGATATTATGTCTGATCTTGCAAACAATGTAACGTATGTTTAGATACAGTGCATTCGAAAGAATTCAGACCCCTTGACTTTATCCACATTTTGTTACAGACAATTCTAAAATTGGTTAAATAAATAATGTCCTCATCAAACTACACACAATACCCCATAATGACAAAGCAAAAACAGGTTTCGAGAAATGTTTGCTTATTTAAAAAACAGAAATACCTTATTTACATAACTATTCAGACCCTTTGCTATGAGACTCGACATTGAGCTCAGGTGCATCCATGTTTCCATTGATCATCCTTCAGATGTTTCTACAACGTGACTAGGTCCACCTGTGGTAAATTCAATTGATTGGAAATTATTTGGAAAGGCACACACCTGTCTATATACAGTGGTGTAAAGTACTTAAGAACAAATACTTTAAAGTACTACTTAAGTAGCTTTTTGGAATATCTGTACTATACTTTAATATTTATATTTTTGACAACTTTTACTTTTACTTCACTACATTCCTAAAGAAAATCATGCGCTTTTTACTGCATACATTTTTCCTGACACACAAAAGTACGCATTACATTTTGAATGCTTAGCAGGACAGAAAAGTGGTCCAATTCAAGCACTTCAAGAGAACATTGCTGGTCATCCCTACTGCATTGGATCTGGTGGACTCTAAACCTAAACACACATGCTTAGTTTGTAGATGATGTCTAAGTGTTGGAGTGTGCCCCTGGCTATAAGTAAATTTAAAAAACAAGAAAATTGTGCCGTCTGGTTTGCTTAATCTAAGGAATTTGAAATGATTCATACTCTTACTTTTACTTTTGATACTTAAGTACATTTTAGAAATTACATAGACATTTGATACTTAAATACAATTAAAACCAAACTGAGCAATCTGGGGAGAAGGGGCTTTGTCAAGGAGGTGACCAAGAACCCAATGGTCGCTCTGACAGAGCTCCATAGTTCCTCTGTGGAGATGGGAGAACCTTCTAGAAGGACAACCAGCACTACACGAATCTGGTAGAGTAGCCAGACGAAAGCCACTACTCAATAAAAGGCACATGAAGGCACACTTGGAGTTTGCCAAAAGGAACCTAAACACTCTCAGACCATGAGAAACAAGATTCTCTGGTCTGATGAAACTAAATTGAACTTTTTGGTCTGAATGCCAAGTGTCACGTCTGGAGGAAACCTGGCACCATAACTTAGGTGATGGCCCAGCCAGTTCCCGTACTTGAACTCAATCGAACATCTCTGGAGAGACCTGAAAATAGCTGTGCAGTGGAGCTCCCCATCCAACCTGACAGAGATTGAGAGGATCTGCAGAGAACAATGGGAGAAACTCCCCAAATACAGGTATGCCAAGCTTGTAGTGTCAAACCCAAGAAGACTCGAGGTTGTAATCGCTGCCAAAGGTGCTGAAACAAAGTACTGAGTAAAGGGTTTGAATACTTATGTAAATGTGATAGGTGTGTGCCTTTCCAAATCATGTCCAATCCATTGAATTTGAACTCGAATTAAGTTGTAGAAATATCTGAAGGATGATCAATGGAAACAGTATGCACCTGAGCTCAATTTCGAGTCTCATAGCAAAGGGTCTGAATACTTATGTCAATAAGGTATTTCAGTTTTTTCTTTTGTAATAAATATGCAAAAATTTCTCAACCTGTTTGCCCTATCAATTTTGAGATTTGTTTGTGTTTTGGTCCATAATTAATATTAGTATTTTCAAAACGTAAAAACAAAAATGTCAAAATCTTGATGAAAATGTATATTTTCTTTAGTTTACCATACTACCGCCATCAAAATATTTTTGAATTTTAACCACTTTTAAAATGGACATGCATCAATAATGAGACATCGCCACATTTGCATACTTTAATTCAATGTTTCAGAAACATTTTAATATAAAAACGTATATTATTTGTGTCTACATTCAACTGGTAAAAGCTGATTGTGATATGATTAAGATTTTTTTTATTTAAATCCCTATTAGTGTGTGGTACCTGGCCTTAAAACCTTATAACAATTTTGATGACTGTTGCTAGTGTGAATGTACGAGGGTGTATATGGGTGTATGTGTGTGTGTGTGTGTGTGTGTGTGTGTGTGTGTGTGTGTGTGTGTGTGTGTGTGTGTGTGTGCAGGCGTGTGTGTGTGCGTGCGTTTGTTTTACTGAATTCCTATGGAGTGACCATGCTCACCTTCCTCCTCTTGATCTCAGGTTCAGAAGGCTGGCTGGCACAGCCGGTGCTGCAGGCCTCCTGCTCCAGCAGCTTGCTGTACGCTTCCTGGCAGGCTACAGAGAAAGAGAGACGGAGAGAGATAGGGGGAGAGAGATAGGGGGAGAGAGATGGGAGGGCACAGGAGAGAAAGGACAGAGAGACAAGATAAACAGATAGGGAGGGAGAAAATAGAGCATCTGTCATTGCAGCCCTATTCACCCTTCCCTACAGTCATCCATATCAGAACATTTGGGCAACTGCTGCCACATGGCACATGAAACGCCTACTAGCAAATTAGGCGTGTTTTCTGGCTTTGAAGCACAGCTTGGGATAGTTCTCTGCAAAGATAAAACCCAGGGTCAAAGTCATGTAACAGTACTATAACAACATCTTGAAGTGGATCACAGGTAGGACCTCTGCTCTTGGTGATAGGCTGCCCTGTAGTATCTACCTGGCTTCATTGAGACCCCACCCTGTGAGTCAGGCTGCCTTACCTCCTTGACACTCCTCTCTGCTGGTGTTGAAGCCGGCATTTCCATTCACAAACTGGCAGATGGAGTAAAGACGGCAACCACGGTGACAGGCATTCAGAATGGAGTCCTTCAGGATAACAATAAAACATAGCAGCTAAATATGCTATGACCACAGAAATATTTATATTGTCCATGACAATGTACTTTAAGCAAATGTATAACTTGATACAGGGATTTTAATTGGATTTCAGTCATTTCTAATATTTCTAATAGATATGTCAAATGAATTAAGGTGTTATTAGGCACAAGTTGAGGCACAAGGTGGACTGAGAAATGTGGTTGTCTCACCTAAGCTATGAATGCACTAACTCTAAGTTGTGTCTGCTAAATAAGTCAAATGTAAATGTAAAATATTGCAAATGCCTGGGAATGTGATGAGTGAAGAATTATAACCACTTGGTCACTGTTTTCTACAAGCCTGGTTCTAATACAGAAGAATTAAACAGCGTCCCCAAGCGACTGACACGGGAACGTGATAGACAAAGAGATCCCCATGTCCGACGACCCCTGTCCGACGATTTACTTTACAGACGTATTTACAGTATCATGCGTATAATCGTTTCAATTAACTGCTTTATTCCGTGTTCATTGTGTGTCCAGCGGGATATTATTCTGGCCAAGGATTTACGGTTCCTTTGTATAGGTATTTATTTGCTTACTCCACAGTGGCAATTACAGTCCCATCATGAATAAAATAAACATCTGTTCAAGCACTATTTGTCACTACGGGTCTTATCTGTTCCAATAATATGCGCACATCAAAGGCATACATTAGGGCCTATAGGCTGGTGCAGTGTTCTGAAAACAGGTCATTCCGCATAGTTCATGGTGATCCATTTTGCTGCTCTGCTCTGCTCCGCCCTGCATGATGTCTGAACCACACCTGAGCAGAGCTGAGGCGATGAGTAGGTGGGAAAATAGCAACCTTGCCAAGAGATAGACACTAATCCATTACTAAGCTACAATCATTTTTCAAATTTGACATAATTTAAGTTGTTTTAAACATGGATATTGTAATAATTTAGCTATTATTTACATATCCTGCATATTGTGGTTCATGGACAAATACATATTTCAGCTCACAATGAGGCAACCAGGAAATGATGCGAGTGCAATAGACTCTATTAGAGAATAATAGGCTACCATCTGCTTGGTCGGGTGCCCTCACAGCGATTTTATGACTTGATTTAATATAAACATCCAGGCATTATCTAATGAATAGACATTTGTGTAAATAAATCCTGATGAAGTAGGTGGAGTAGCCATGCTATTTTGATAGTGGAGGACCAGAGCTGTGAGAATGCGTCATAAAACGATAATTTCGGCCTAACTGTCCAAGATAATTTACACTCAGTTCATGAAATGAAGATAGGTAGCGTGCGTACTGATGTTGCAATATTAGGATAAGCATGCCAATTAGTAAAATGATGGGCCTTCGTTACGGATTGGCCATATTACATTTACAAGTGATTGCCAGAATTGAAAGATTAAAGGGACATCTATCGATATTCGATATAACGTATTCAATTTCGTATATAGTCGTCGAAATGTAAGCACTTACTATGGCAGTTATTCAAGCACGACAATAGACTTTTCTGTCACATTTATATTTAACCTAATATATTCTGCTTTTCTGCTATTCATGAATTATGTATTTAGCCTATAGTTTTCAAGTATCACTTACTTTAGCTGGGCTTTTGTTTTTGACGGTGATCTGGCATTGCTTTTTGCAGTAATTGATGTCGCCTAGTTGATTGTCAAATAGATCAGAAGACGCAGCTGCCAGTCCCGCCAGAAGCAGCGAGACGACAGCGGAGACACCGCACACCCTGCAGCCGAACTGAACCATTTTAAAGCCGGATTTGGTCACCACAGTCTGGGCGAACACTGGCGCTTTTAGTGGACTCTGAGCTTCTCAGTTGGATGACGCTTCAACCCGATTTCTATCTGCTTCGGTAATATTGTGCTATGGTTTTGTGGTGTCGTCACTCCAAAAATCATCACGTTCACGCTGCTGCGCGCCCCCTCTTTGTGCGCTCTGCACTCCACAGTGCAAATTCACTGCAGCGCATTAGGCCCACTGCTAGCATTCATACATTGTATGATGGAATGTCTATATCATGGGAAAATAAAATATACAGTAGCCTATTTTCACTTAGATATAGTCTATCTGTTATTTAACCCGTCTGTAAGATAATCGTTATCATTCCTTCCCCCTTTTTTACAAGGCCTCAGTAAATAAGAGAAGGCGATTAAATTATTGCAGTAATTATCCTGTTGTCTAATGACATGGAAAATAGGCCTAACAATGTTTAATGTAGGCAAAACATCACAATTCAACTGGTAACTAAAACATCACAATTCAACTGGTAACTAATTAATGCACGAGGGGGTGGGGTATCTGGCCAATATAAGATGGCTAAGGGCTGTTCTTACGCATGACTCAACATGGAGTGCCTGGATACAGCCCTTAGCCGTGGTATATTGGCCATATTCCACAAAATCCCGAGGTGCTTTATTGCTACTATGAACTGGTTACCAACGCAATTAGAATAGTAAAATATTGTTTTTGTCATACCTGTGGTATATGGTCTGATATATTACTGCTTTGAGCCAAATCAGTATTCAGGGCTCAAACCACCCTATTTATAAATACAATTATAAACTGGATGGTTCCAGCCCAGAATGCTGATTGACTGACCGCCGTGGTATATGAAACCTTATACCATGTGCATGACAAAACATTTGTTTTAACTGCTCTAATTACTTCATTAACCAGTTTATAATAGCAATACCGCACTTCTGGGGTTTGTGGTATATGGCCAATATACCACGGCTCATGGCTGTATCCAGGCACTCTGCGGTCCAGGCACTCTGCGATGCGTCGTGCATAGTTAGGCCTACTAATATGGCCTAACTATGTAGGCCTACAACTTTTATAAGTTTGAATAACACAGTAAAGTTATTCACTTAATGTAAGAAACCCCTCAGTGAACAATAACACTTCTGCATAACAGCTTAACACTTTGCTTTTGTATAAAACATCAAAATAGCATCTCTTTCTATTCCATGTTTCTAATGAGTGCTTGGTTGAATCTTGTACATAAGAATGTACCAGATGGCCTGTATGAATTAATCTTCTATTTTGAGTATAGGGACTTTAGAGAACTTTAACCTGTCCCTATGCTGTTTTAATGAATCAATTCAGTCACTTGCCTTGACGATAACCATGAAGTAGACCCAACTATAAAATTAGAGATGGAATGTTATAGAATATACGTTTTTTTCTTCTTCTTTGGAATGGATAAAACGTATACAAAATGAAGAGCAATAATGACTTGAGACCGTGTGGGAAGACAAGGGAGGGGCTTATAAAGTATCAACTTCAATGTTTTAGCTTTTGAGGCGTGCACCGAAGCAAACCCTCACTAAACCCTTAGGTTACTTTCATACAACCACTGTTTATAAACTCATCCGCACTTTTAGCCTACACACGGAGATCTGACGTTCTTCGTTGGAATTAGACTGTTGATTCAACGTTGTTGGAGAGCTGGGTTTCAATTCCTTGCATTTTCTCCCGCAAGATTGTGTTTGAACCTTTACTGTTCCCGAACCCACAAGTCTTGGAGCCAGAACGTAGGAGGGAAAGGACAAGAAAAGGGCTATCTGAAACATGCTCTTCTTGTTGTGCCTCATGCTGTTTGTTCCACGTGTGTTCTCCTCATCGACACGTAAGTAGCCTACAAAAAGTGTGATATTGTGAGAAGCCGACTACCAAGTTTGTCATAAACCTGTTTCGACAGATTTGAATGGGAGGGACGCTCACCCTCTATTAGTCAACCAAAAAAGTTACATTTTATGTACATGTTACAATTCTCAACAATATGTTAGATACATTGTATGTAAAGGTAAAGGTACAAAATACAAAACTCACTGTCTGATTCACAGGTGTCCAGACTGTCCACATGTGTACTTGCCAGATTATTATAAAATACCTGTATTATGAACTGGGTGATTTGAGCCCCGAATGCTGATTGGCTGAAAGCTGTGGTATAACAAAATGTATAAACTGGTTCCAGCCCTGAATGCTGACTAGGTGACAGCCATGGTATATCAGACCATATACCAAGGGTATGACAAAACATTTATTTTTACTGCTCTAATTACGTTGGTAACCAGTTCATAATGGGGTTTGTGATATATGGCCAAAATAACACAGCTAAGGGCTGTCTCCAGGCATTCCATGTTGCGTTGTGCCTAAGAACAGCCCTTAGCCGTGGTATATTGGCCATATACCACACCTCCTCGGGCTATATTGCTTAAGTATACCATGAGTATGACCCCAAAATATAGTTTACGGTTCTAATTAGATTAGTAACCAGTTTATAATAGCAATAAGGCACCTTGGGGGTTTGTGATATATGGCCATGTATCCAGGCACTCCGTGTGGCTTCGTGCATAAGAACAGCCCTTAGCCGTGGTATATTGGTCATATACCACACCCACTCGGGCCTGAATGCTTAAATAAAGCTCACATAATACAATAATAAATGAACAGATTATGAGTTATATTTCAAGATGTCTGTTTTTTTTATGTCCAAAATATGGACATAATGTTTGGTGGATTTGAAGATGAATTGTAAGTAAATTGGTAATAACTACTTACTTATAATGCAACAAGTCTGCATAGGATATTATGGCATTGTACACATTTGTGCATGAGTAACTGTAAACTATTCTTCATATACATTTCACCTATTGAAACCAATATCCTGTGAGAATGTTCCAAAGACAAAGTGAATGCCTGTTGGATCATTTTATTTTATGGTAATAATATCCTATGAAAACCGTAACCATGTGCCTAACTGCTAAATTGGATTTCTTTGTAGTGCATTGTTGAACTAACAGAGAAATAGGCCACAGAGGTGATTAAGTTCAAAATTCAAAAATTCATCTGAAATTCCCAAGTTGAAAATTGATGCAATGTTGCTGTGAAACAAACAATTAATTTACCCTATTTGTGTATACGTAAAGTGTAAATATCAGTGGACACACTGGGTTCGGCACATCTCACACCAAGTCCTCTTTAGTCCGGTCAGACTCATAGCGAGTAGCATATGGCCACATATGTTAGATAGCTTGTCTTACCGCCCACCAACAGCACACTTAATAAACCTCCTCACATTAACCCTTGAATCTCCCCCAAAGGAGCCAAGTGCTAACACATTCAAACAGGAACACTTCTCAGGGCATTTCTAATGAAGCATCCATCATAAGATGAGTCAGAAGAGTAAAGGAATAGTGGGGATGGAAAAGCATTCAAGAATTTGACCAACAACCTTGTCGGACCTCTCCAAGTGATCTCCCAACAGTTTCAGCACAGGACCCATAAATCCACTTCATAAGTCTCAGGTTCCCCTGAGTGTTTGCACTCACAAAGATTGAGTATCTATGAACTCTGAACATATTAATATCAAGAACAAAAATGTTCAATCAAATCAAAGTTTATTGCCGTACGTGTTAAGTCATCATCAACTCCAGGAGTGAAGCCCATTTAAAGTAGTGTGTTTCAGTATGTGTCTCCCCCAGCAGTGGCTGGAATCTTCCCCCAGGACCCGGCGTTGCGGATGGGCTCCAGCCTGACGGCCACGTGCACAGTGAGCCCCGAGCGGGGGCTGCATGCCAACACTATGTACTGGACCATGAACGGGAAGAGACTCCCTAGTAGCACGTACGACCTGCTGAGCCCCAACTGCCTCAGTGTCACTCTGCACCACCTCAATGGCTCCCAGCAACAGTCTGGGGACAACCTGGTGTGTCACAGCGGAGATGGACATGTCCTAGCTGGCTCCTGTCTCTACGTGGGCAGTAAGTGTCAGACTGGCCCTGGAGGCCTCAACCACTTCTTCTGGGGACAGGTTTTCAGAACATTGAATCCAAATCCAAATGTATTTCCTCCTTGAATTTGGGTGAAAATTACAAAAACTTCTCGGATGTTCTGAAAACTAGATTGTGGTCCTTAAACTGTCTGTGCTCAAAAGGACAGCGCTGGGGTGTAACAAGGAGATAGACACGTGAATACTGTCGGCGTCATCAATACTGTCAGAGTAAGCAGCTCAGGACAGTGCATTTACAAAATATTGTTTTTTTGTTTGTTTAAAAGCATTTTGATGATAAGCTGTGTGTTTGCTATGATTTTAAAGCCTGCTATATTACTCCACTCTAATCTCTAGTGTCTCCCAGCAGTGGCTTAAGTACAGGGTATAATTTATTATACATTACATGTATTGACAGAAGCAATGTTTCACTCATGCAGAAATCTTTGCAAACAAAGAAGAGAGCCCATATGAAAATAATAGTTATTCTATTAAAATTGTAACATACAGAGCCTATTCTGTCTGTCTTTGAATCATACACCCAAAGCCTCAGTTTAGCTGCTCAGTGGGTTGTAATCAGCATCACTACTTTGCTTCTGTCTCGAACTACATCTGTGTTTGATAGTCTATCATGGAGAGGAAATGAGAGAGGAGCTGAATCCTCTAGCCTGTCGTCTGAGGTTAAGGAATGTGCCAGTTTGTCATTATGGGATTGAGTGATCATTATTACCCATTGTGAAATAAGAACTACTATACTGATGTATTTGTTTGTGGTACATAAGCACTTTGTTTAATGCATCATTTTAATGTCCATTGTGATACTAAGGTGTTTATAACAGCTTTGTATAATACACATTGCACAACCACTCTTGTAGCCATTAAGATAACCATATCTTTTCACTGGTAATGTGCAGTGCCCCCGGAGAAGCCGGTCAACCTAACCTGCTGGTCCCGAAACACAAAGGACCTGAGCTGCAAGTGGACCCCTGGGGGTTGGGGCGAAACCTTCATCAAAACCAAATACACCCTCAAGTACAAATTGAGGTGAGAGCCACAGATGTCCAGCATCTCCCAGGTGATCACCCAACCCACCATAATTTCTGCCTAGAAACAATGATCGATGCATCACCTGGAACACAATTACTTTCTTTTACTCACTAAAGGTCTATGTAATTCTGATGATACATTGCATAGACTGTAACCACTGCTTTGCTGTACTGCAGGCTTTCATTTGACTCTTAATGCTGTTTACACTTTTAACATTTCAAGGTCCAGTGCACAGTGAAAATGTTATGCTTCACTGGTTGTTGGCAGTACATTATATTGAGAATTTTGTTACAGATATGAGTGACTTTATGTTGCTGTGTGTTCTGTGCAGGTGGTACGGGCGAGAGAGGGAATGTGAGGACTACAGCACGGGGCAACGCTACACGTGTTATATCCCCCGGGACTTGGCCCTCTTTACTCCCTACGAGATCTGGGTGGAGGCGTCCAATCAGCTCGGGACTGCCACCTCTGATGTCATCACTCTGGATATCCTGGATGTGGGTAAGTAGAGTGAGCCTTTTGTCCAGTCTCCCTCCTGCTCCCCACCCCGCTCCAGACCTGCTAGGGTGGTTATTTTATGGATTCCCAATCAATCCCAATAACAATATAATGGATTATGGCTGTGATTATTAAAGATAAACTGAACTGTCCTAAATGTTCACTGAACTTCATACATTTGGAAAAAGTGATACACTTACAAAACACAATGAGGATGGGTAGATAAGGTTGAGGACATGAAACTAAATATCACTAAATGTCAACATTTAGCTTGGCCTACATATTGGTCTTCTATTACAATGTTGCAATATGCCAGTTTACCAGACTAGTTTATGATAAAACTATAATCATCAGTCATATGTTGTATGCCCCTCCCTATCTTCAGGCTATGCTCAAACCCGACACCCCAATCCCTCCCTATCTTCAGGCTATGCTCAAACCCTACACCCTAATCCCTCCCTATCTTCAGGCTATGCTCAAACCCGACACCCCAATCCCTCCTTATCTTCAGGCTATGCTCAAACCCTACACCCTAATCCCTCCCTATCTTCAGGCTATGCTCAAACCCGACACCCCAATCCCTCCCTACCTTCAGGCTATGCTCAAACCCTACACCCTAATCCCTCCCTACCTTCAGGCTATGCTCAAACCCGACACCCCAATCCCTCCCTATCTTCAGGCTATGCTCAATCCCGACACCCCAATCCAAGCACTCTGTTCTGCCACCTCTGGTCTCTTGGCCCTCCCACCCCTACAGTAGGGCAGCTCCTGCTCATTCCAGTCCAAGCTCTTCTCTGTCCTGGCACCCCAATGGTGGAACCAGCTTCCCCCTTAAGCTAGGACAGCAAAGTCCATGCCCATACTCCGAAAGCACCTGAAACCCTACCTCTTCAAAGAGTATCTTAAATAATGGCCAGGTCGCAGTTGTAAATGAGAACTAGCTTACCTGGTTAAATAAAGGTTAAATAAATAAATAAATAATAATAATAATCCACCTCGACCCCTCCCCCCCCAAAAACACTTGCACTTCACTCCCTCCCCTTTCTAGCTCTGACTTTGCTGATAACTACTTTATTGAGGAAAAGTTGACTTAATATGCCTGTGATATGTGGTTGTCCCACCTAGCTATCTTTAAGATTAATACACTAACTGTAAACTGCTCTGGATAAGAGCGTCTGCTAAATGCCTCAAATGTAAATGTAATGTGTAGCCTAAGGATTGAGGTGTGTCCCTGTGGTTAAAAGGGAAAGCGATTGACCTTTGTGTTGCTCTGCTATGTCCCTCTCTACTATACTGGACACACCTAGAGACTGCAGGTAGGTTGGCCTGAAGGGAGAGGAGACTGGTCGGCAGGAGGGAGGATGCCTATCACATGACACATCAAATAACCTTATATTTCCTCAACTCCGCAGCGGAAAACATAAGCTGTGGAATTTTGCTGTGGAATCTTCCTTGATTTTCTGCTCCCCTGGGGGGCGATCTTGATGAAACCAATAAAGTGCATCAGCACACAAACAACAAGTCAAACAGGAAATGAATGGAGCAAAAGAATTCTCAAGAAGAAAATCACAAACTGTCTTCTGACATTTTTATATGATTCTCCCTCTTTATATGATTCTCCCTCTCTTTCCCTCTTTAAATGATTCTCTCTCTCTTTCTCTCTTTAAATGATTCTCTCTCTCTTTCTCTCTTTAAATGATTCTCTCTCTCTTTCCCCCTCTATCAGCAGCATCAAAGTACTTGACTTTGAGAGCCTTACTGCAGTGGGAAACATGTTTTTTTAATGCTGGAGCGTGTGCCTAAATCATCAGACTGGGGAGAGAAAGCAGAAACAGACACTGACCTGCTTACCCTGCGTCCATAACTACACTCATTCTCAGGACTGGGATAAAGTCAGAGAAAATGAGAGAGGGGGGGGGAGAAAGAGGAGAGAGAGGAGGGGAAGGAGATCGAGCATGAGACAGGAAGAGAGAAAGAGAGGGAGAGAAAGAAAGAAAGAAAGAGAGAATGAGACCGGGAGTGAGGATACTGTGAAATAAAGTGACCTTAAGGAGAGAAGCAAAGTGTTCTGTCAGAGTAGATTAGATAGACAGCATTGGTGCTGGACAACAGTACAGCCCAGGACCGACACTGAACATTCATGACCGTGTTTTATTCAAGCATGGAGGCTGTGATATCTAGATATAGCTGTAGTGTCTGTACAGTGTGGTACAATATTTACCAAGGGGTTTATCAGAGTGGAGAGTGTGGATGCTGCCTCATCTCAGTCCTCTACTTGTTCAGGGCAGAAATATAGAACATCATAATGTACTGCAAAACCTTAAACAACAAAGACAACCATTTTTATATATTTTTGTGCTCATGAAGCGTTGCTAAGGGTATACTCTATTTACTGAAATTAGCAGTGGTGGGAAAAGTATCCAATTGTCATACTTGAGTAAAGGTGTGGGGGATGTGCTTTGGCAAAGTGGGTGGGGTTATATCCTTCCTGTTTGGCCCTGTCCGGGGGTGTCCTCGGATGGGGCCACAGTGTCTCCTGACCCCTCCTGTCTCAGCCTCCAGTATTTATGCTGCAGTAGTTTATGTGTCGGGGGGCTAGGGTCAGTTTGTTATATCTGGAGTACTTCTCCTGTCCTATTCGGTGTCCTGTGTGAATCTAAGTGTGCGTTCTCTAATTCTCTCCTTCTCTCTTTCTTTCTTCTCTCGGAGGACCTGAGCCCTAGGACCATGTCCCAGGACTACCTGACATGAGGACTCCTTGCTGTCCCCAGTCCACCTGGCCATGCTCCTGCTCCAGTTTCAACTGACCTGAGCCCTAGGACCGTGCCCCAGGACTACCTGACATGAAGGCTCCTTGCTGTCCCCAGTCCACCTGACTGTGCTGCTGCTCCAGTTTCAACTGTTCTGCCTTATTATTATTCGACCATGCTGGTCATTTATGAACATTTGAACATCTTGGTCATGTTCTGTTATAATCTCTACCCGGCACAGCCAGAAGAGGACTGGCCACCCCACATAGCCCGGTTCCTCTCTAGGTTTCTTCCTAGGTTTTGGCCTTTCTAGGGAGTTTTTCCTAGCCACCGTGCTTTTACACCTGCATTGTTTGCTGTTTGGGGTTTTAGGCTGGGTTTCTGTACAGCACTTTGAGATATCAGCTGATGTACGAAGGGCTATATAAATAAATTTGATTTGATTTGATTTGAGGTACCTTAATAAAAAAGTCACCCAGTAAAATACTATCTGAGAAAAAGTCAGAAAGAAAATGTTTTACATTTACTGTAATTGCTCAAATATAATTACTGTAAGTATTAAAAGTAAAAGTATAAATCATTTTACATTTCATGTATTAAGCAAATCAGATGGCGCCATTTCCTTGTTTTATAAATTTATGGATAGCCAGGGGCAAACTCCAACGATCGAAGCATTTGTGTTTAGTGAGTCCACCAGATCAGAGGCACTAGGGATGACCAGGGATGTTCTCTTGAGAGGTGAATAAATTGGACCACTTTCCTGTCCTGCTATACATTCAAAATGTAACGAGTATATTAGGTGTCAGGTAAAATGTATTGAGTAAAAAGTACATTATTTTATTTAGGAATGTAGTGAGGTAAAAGTAGTCAAAAAATTAAATAGTAAATACAGATACCACAAAAAACGACTTAAGTAGTACATTACATTATTTTAACTTAAGTACTTTACCACTGGAAATTTGTATTGAGTTTTTTGTTCCATAGGCTTAGCACACGTAGGCTTAGTCATTACACAGCTTTGTGATCAACCGGTGTCTACATCCCTGTTGTTTCAGTGACCACAGACCCTCCAGACAATGTCCATGTGAGTCGTGTGGGGGAGCTTGAGGACCAGCTGACAGTGCATTGGGGCAGCCCCCCGGCACTCAAAGACTTCCTCTTCCAGGCCAAATACCAGATACGCTACCGACTGGAGGACAGCACTGAATGGAAGGTAGAGTAGTAACATTACTCAAGCTTTGTTTCAACATTCATTCACATTTTTCTCTCTCCCCAATCTCTCTTTCTGAGGTACAGTGCCATGTCTATGGCATCTTATATCTGTGTAAATATTTGAGATGTATGAGTGTCAGGTACTCTCGAGGGATTACAGAGCTGTATTTTGGCTTTCAAACCAAGCTTGTGTAAGCCAAGCTTCTGTTTTTACTGAAAGATAGGTGTGAACGTCTGATTTCTGCTACTTAACGTGTTTTTGTCAGGAATGTGTGCATGTGTGTGTGGTTAATAGATTCACTATGAGAGTATTTTTTATATATTTTCTTTGATGTCTCTCAGGTGGTGGACGATGTAGGTAACCAGACATCGTGCCGGCTAGCGGGGCTTAGGGCAGGGACGGTGTACTTTGTCCAGGTGAGGTGCAACCCAGTGGGGATCTACGGCTCCAGGAAGGCTGGGATTTGGAGTGACTGGAGCCACCCTTCAGCTGCCTCCACACCCCACAATGGTGAGTAAAGATTTACATAGCACTTTAAGAGGAAGGATATGGTTCATAAGGTGTTATAACACTGCATTAGGATTTATTTACAACAGACATAAGCTTTCCGGGGCATTTATGACATTCGTGAGCACTTGTTGATCTTCCATAGTGCACATTGAAGATTTTATGGGAAATCTTGTAAAGTTTAATATTATTATGGCTCATGATGAGCCATGGGACATTAAATTGTCCTCTAATAATCAACCTTTTATTGCCAATTAAACCAAAGAAACAATAACCTCATCCCAGATTAGTCTTCAACATCCTGGGAAAATGAGATTCAAACCGTATGTGACCACAGAACGCCAAACATCAAATTACACGATAGAAATCTTTCATCTGAGGATTAAAATAACTCAAGCTGAGATGGCAAAGAGCTGAGGGAGACATCAGATAGATATACTTTTTTTTCTCTTTCGTTAGGCAACTTGAAATGCAGTCTGTCAGTTGCACCCAGGGCATTAACACTGAGTGAAAACAGATTTGGGGAGTACAATGGCAGATAATGGGTTACAAAGGTTATGTGGTATTTACTTAGAAGGGGGAGGAAGTTGGTATCAGGCTCTGTTTGCCATGGGATATTGGTTGTGGCCAGCTTTATATTGGGAGTGCACCAAATCAATTTTGTCAATGTAGTCATATCGAATCTATTGTAATCAAATAATCTCAATACTCAAGAGAATGACCTTGCACATTAGCCAGAGCCCAGAGGTCATGCAGAGTTCCTAGCCCCGTGTGAGCCACTGACCGCTCGTCTCCAGCTGATTTAGTTGTAGGAGAACATTAGGTTCCATTCAATCAAACCTGCATTGCAGTTATGCGACAGCGCTTTTCCACATGGTCAAATAAAATCAAACAATGACTACGGGGTACTGCAGGAAGTGTGTGGACGGGGAGTCGTTTGTACACAAAGGCACTGCGTAAACACGGCTGTGGCAGGTTCAATTGAATTGGAGCCAGTGTTCCTCTGAGCAGTCCTCTCTGACTAACCTTGTTCACACTGTCTTCTCCCTGGGCAGAGCGGCTGCAGAGTGGGTCATGTGAGCCCAAGCCAGGCGAACAGAACTCCACCCTGCGACGGGAGCTCAAGCAGTTCTTTGGCTGGGTTCGCAAACACGCCTATGGCTGCAGCGGCATGTCAATCAAACTCTACGACCAGTGGCGGGTGTGGCTGCAGAAATCGCATAAAACGCGCAACCAGGTAGGTAAGAATAATATCCCCTTTATTTCTGTTACAACTCAGTCATGGTACATAACTGTGAAGCCTATGCTATGTACCACTGGGCTACTGTAGCTCCTTATCACAACAACACCCTCTGTTGTCAAAGTGTTGAACTCTGCATACACCCTGATTTTCTGACCCTCTTTGTCCTGATTTTAACTTTTGCGATGTGTTCAGTGTTGTGGAAGCACACAGAACCATCATTGCCCTAGAACTTAGACTTTCTGATGTCTTTGTCCGTTTTATGCTCAGGTATGTGTGCGGTTTCCACTTTATCGGCACAGAGTACAGCTTAACGTTGATATCCACTCAGTTTTCTGAGTCTTGCAATGCCATTTTATTATTTTAATGGCACAGATTTGCTTTTCAGTCGATTACCACAACAAAGAGAAATGACCATGTTAATATAATTAACAACCACTTTAATGTGTTGCTTTTGTGTTCTCTCTGTGACGTGAGGAGCTTGTTTCACAACATTACTCACCCCAAATGGCAGCCAGGAGGACTGAGCTCACCGCTAAGCCACATCCTCTGTACGCCCCCTGAACCTAATCGTTGGTTGTTATGCTACTGAGGACAAGAGAACTGCCTGACACGTTTAGCTCACCTGATTAGTGTGGCGTATCCTGAATAGTGTCTGTGTTTAACTGCTCTGAGAAAAAAGGGCAGTTCAACTGGATGTTACCAATACAATATTCAACTTACAGCTCAGACACCCATACATACCCCACAAGACATGCCACCAGGGGTCTCTTCACAGTCCAATTCCAAAGAAAATTCAAGGCAACTCTCAGTATTATACATGATCGCATGGAACTCCCTTCTCCAGTTTTTAAGTAAACAGCTAAATGACCTTAGACAAAACAGATGAAAACCTCTACGGGATCGTTGTCCCCTCCGCGGGACAGTTGAGCTAATGTAGGCTAATGTGATAAGCATGAGGTTGTAAGTAACAACAACACAACATTCTCATGACAGACATATCTGATATGGCAGAAAGCTTCAATTCTTGTTAGTCTAACTGCACTGTCCAATTTACAGTAGCTATTACAGTGAAATAATACCATGCTATTGTTTGAGTGCACACTTATGAACTAGAAAATGTATTAATGAACCAATTAGGCACATTTGGGCAGTCTTGATACAAAATGTTTAACACATATGCAATGGTTCATTGGATTAGTCTGAAACTTTGCACATGCACTGCTGCCATCAAGTGGCCAAAATCTAAATAGCACCTGGGCTGGAATAATACATTACGTAATTTCTTGCATTTCAAAGACGAAAAAACAACAACTTTGAAAACACATGTTTTTTTTCTTTGTATTATCTTTTACCAGAACTAATGTGTTATATTCTCCTACATTCATTTCACATTTCCCCAAACTTCAAAGTGCTTCCCTTCAAATGGTATCAAGAATATGTATATCCTTGCTTCAGGTCCTGAGCTACAAGCAGTTAGATTTGGGTATGTCATTTTAGGCGAAAATTGAAAAAAAGGGTCAGATCCTTCAAGAGGTTTTAAACACCTTAAAGGCACACTTGTGACTGTGAAATGACACACACACACACACACACACACACACACACACACACACACACACACACACACACACACACACACACACACACACACACAAATAGGCACACTAACACACAATCTACACACAGTATTTAGTTATATATCGTTGTATTTTACATTTGTGTGACTGTCTATCAGAGTAGCAGTGTTTTGTTACTTGTCATGTTTTATATTTTTTCGTGGACTCCAGGAAGAATAGTTGCTGCTTCGGCAAAAGCTAATGGGGATCCAAATAAACTAAAAACCAATACGCAATTAGTGTCAGTATGATAAGGAATAGGAATTACCGTTCAATTGAATTACCCCAATATTAAACATTTGTTTTCCCTTTCAGATTCTATAAGGCGATAAATCATAACACATCCTAAAACATCATTGAAATATTTAAGCAACATTCACAACAGCAACTGAGAAACTGTCAGAAGGCCACTTTGAGGCCTCTCGGTGAAAGCGATCCAACACTGGATATTCCAGCATTTGGTCACACACAACAACTCTTCTTTGTAGGAATCCATGTGGAACAGAAAAAGAACTGATGCAAGACGCCAGCGTGTTACATTGCTGTCTGCAGCCCTGGATTAAAATAGAGTGGAATCCCATCTCTAAGAACTTCTCCTCTCCATCCCCTCCTCTCCACACAAACACACTCTTACACTCACATCTCCTGGGAGTGCCAAAGTGGAGAGCCTTTTTCTGAGCACATTTCAGACCATCGCTGAGTGGGAGCATGGAAAAGTTTCTTAATGCAGCATTAGTATGTGCTTGACTCAGATGGCCATAAATCATCTTACAGACTACGGTCAGATCAGACACATAGTGGCCACCATCACAGGCTTTTACCACAGACACAAGGGCATTATGCAATCTTGCTGGAATGTCATATACTATATAAAGAACTTCACTAATTCAGCTCCTGTTCTGGAAACTCAATAACAGAACATGTCAGAATTCAATAAGATGAAGTTATTTTCATAATGTATTTCCATTCTAACAACTTTAATAGCCACACAGTTGTCTGAGCCACACTATATATAAACAAAAGTATGTGGACACCCCTTCAAATGAGTGGATTTGGATATTTCAGCCAGACAGGTATAAAATGGAGCACACCGCCATGCAATCTCCATAGACAAACATTGTCAGTAGAATTGCCTTAGTGATGAGCTGTGACTTTCAAAGTGGCACCTTTCATTTGGTCAAATTTCTGCCCTGCTAGAGCTTCCCTGATCAATTGTAAGTGCTGTTATTGTGACGTGGAAACATCTAGGAGCAACAACACCACAGGTGCAAAGTGGTAGGACACAAGCTCACAGAACGGGACCACCAAGTGCTGAAGTGGGTAGCACATAAAACAATTGTCTGTCCACTACAGAGTTCCAAACTACATCTGGAAGCAACGTCAGCACAAGATCTGGCCGCTGGGAGCATCATGAAATGGGTTTCCATGGCCGAGCAGCCGCACACAAGCCTGAGATCACCATGCGCAATGCCAAGTGTCGGCTGGAGTGGTGGAAAGCTCACCGCCATTAGACTCTGGAGCAGTGGAAACGCATCCTCTGGAGTGATGTATCACGTGTCACCATCTGGCAGTCCGACTGGGTTTGGGTTCGGCGGATGCCAGGAAAACGCTACCTGCTCCAATACATAGTGCCAATTGTAAAGTTAGGTGGAGGCGGAATAATGGTCTGGGGCTGTTTTTCATGGTTCAGGCCCTTTAGTTTCAGTGAAGGGAAATCTTAGCACTAGAGCATACAATGACAATCTAGACAATTCTGTGCTTCCAACTTTGTGGTAACAGTTCGGGGAAGGCCCTTTCCTGTTCAGCATGACAATTCCTGTGTGCACAAAACAAGGTCCATACAGGAATGGTTTGTCGAGATCGGTGTGGAACGCTGAGTGCGAGCCTGGCCTAATTGCCCAACCTCACTAATGCTCGCAGATGAATTGAACCAAGTCCCCGCAGCAATGTTCCAACATCTAGTGGAAAGCCTTCCCAGAAGAGTGGAGGCTGCTATAGCAGCAGAGGAGGGGGACCAACTCCATATTAATTTACATGATTTTAGAATGAAATATTTGACAAGTAGGTGTCCACATACTTTTGGTAATGTAGTGTATGCATTAATGAATATAATTGCATAGGTCTTTTAATTACAAAAACTTGGTTGGTATGCTCATACACCATTTTGTAGATTGGCTGGTGTATACAGTCAAAGCAATTGAACTTCAGATAGTTCTGCCTTTTGTTGGTCATATGGAAGTGTTCTGGTTCTTTGGATTTGTACTACTCTGGATTCCTTTTGTTGAAATAAGTGGCATAAATGTTTAACTGTATATACTGTGTCTGAGTGACTGTGCAGATGAGGACATTTTTATATTGCTTATATTTTTGTATATGAATATTTAAGAAATTCTAATTAATAATTTCCCTCATTAAGTTATGTTCAGTTATCAATGATAAATATAACTGTCAAATATTTTGTCCGTTTGTCTATAAAACAATAAAGGAATAACATTTGCCTTGGAATGTTTTTTTATTAAAAGAGCATATTATCAAACAGGTGCACATGCAGAGATAAGCAGGGTACGGAATGACCCTGGGCAGACACTGCCGCAGTCAGGTGGAGCCAAGGAAGGATCAATAACTTAAGCAAATGAATAAGAAGGGGGAAGTTGCAGCAGAGGAGTCCATCAATCCCTGTCTGGGCGGCAACCTCCTGGGAGTCCCCATCACACAGACTCCTCGGAGTCGTATTTAAAGTCCTGCAGGATGTCACTCAGGGCCTCCTTATTCTTTATGATGCTGCAGCAGGGAAGACAGATGGAGGCATTAGAGCAGGGCTCTCCAACCTTGTCCCTGGAGAGCTACCGTCATGTAGGTTCACTCCAACCCTAATCTAGCACACCTGATTCTAATAACTAGCTGGTTGATAAGTTGAACCAGGTTTGGAGCGAAAACCGAACTAGGGTTGGAGCGAATACCTACAGGAGGGTAGCTCTCCAGGAACAGGGTTGGAGAGCCCTGCATGCATTCCCTGCGAGTAGTCTGCATGCAAACAGCAGGTTGGTCTAATGAGAAATGACATCAGTGATTGCACACGGCAATGGAGCAACTTAACAAGACACTGAGCTGCCCCTGCAGCTTCAACACTCAGCAGTTTGAGTCAGCACATTGAGGGAATGAGTTTGTTAATGGGGAGACAAAGCCCTGAAAGGAAGAGTGAAATCTGCTCTTACTCCTGCTTGACCTCCTGGATCTTCTCCTGACAGCCCTCGTCTTCTGGGTGATCCTGAGCCTTCTGCTTTGCCAGCTGCAGCTTAGCCGTCTGTGGACAATAAGACATGTGTAAACCATTTATCAGACGTGGAGCTGGAGCAATCAAATGTTAACAGCAGCCTGGACCAGACTAGAGACCAATCCTCAAAAAGGGCTTTAGTTTTTGAGAAACCCCTCCCCCACGTAGAACAAAACACAACCATATTTTTTCACATCTCTTATGTCTCCAATTTATGAATTGGATGGTTGTGTAAAAATATCTTTCTGCAAAAGTGGTTAATTTGATAGATATTGTGATTTAAACTTAAAAAGTGAAGAATGCCTGGCTGGAGTGGGAACATAAGCTCATGTAAGGCAATATTGCAAGCCCTGATATTGCTCAAATTTGGAACAGAAGTAGTCTGTTATCGGTCCTTCATACACCCACAAACATAAGGATAGCATAATGAATATTATACCTGTAAACACAGAGATACAATAGGCAGAAATATAAACTTTGAATATTTATGATGCATGTAAGCCTTCCTTTTTAGTAGCTGATTAAAAGGACAGCATTCCAAATAAAATCTGCTCTTATTCAGTGCTGTATGCTTCTGACAAACACAGTTACAAGTGTTTTGATGTTGTGGCTATTGTAATCTAATCAGCTCCAAATAAGACAAGTGGGCTCAGACACTGAAAACTGTCTTTTTATTTAACACATTTTTATTTGTTCAGCCCCTACTCTTGTAGTTTCATTAGGGACACCCCTAGATGTGCCTCCTTTTCCAATATGATGTCCAAAATCCAATATGGTGGCCAAAAGTCCATTAAATGGTGGTTAAATCACTTGTATATAGAGACGTTTTAATTTAGACATATTTCAGATGTGTCCGGTTCTTATGACCTGTACTGAAAACTATTTTGGTGCAATTCAACTTAGTTGGGAATTCAATATGCCTTCCATAATTACTTTTATTTATTATTTTATTTATTATTTTTTTTAAGGCTGCAGACTGCTTGGCATGGCAACACCAAATATTCCAAGTTACAAGCCTCTGAGGATCAATGGGACAACTGGGATCTCTAACGAAAGGGAAGAAAATCCAACCCTGGACCTGGACACCCTCTCCCTAACTCTAAAATATGCCCCTGCTGTTTGTTAAATTGCCCCTCCAGGATTGGGCTCTTAATTAAGTCACCTCCTTATCATTTATTAGTGAGCTTTGATTCATTGATAATCCAACACGGCTGCCTAAATCGAACATGACCTTACGCTGGCTCACTGCATTCGTGATCCACATTAGGATGTACAGGTGCACTCTGAAACTTTTCAGGTTAAGATGCTGTATGTCATCGTTTACAGTAGCTGGGGATTGACTTTGTGGCCTTTGTGCACTTTGCTTAACAAGCTCCACCTCCTCTGCAACCCCTCTACAGTCCAGGGATCATCTTCAAATGTATATGGAGCTGTGCTACGTCCCACATAATGCTTCTTAGTCAGTCTATGACCTACAAAAGTAACCTCTAATTAACCTGAGGCCGCGTCACAGGTTCAGTTAATCTCATCTCCTTCTGGGCCTGCCTCAGACCGCAATCACAGCCAACTACTCGGTTAATATCAGCCAAATTATCATCCAAACCGACTTCCAAAGGACAATGTAGGACAGAACTGCAGGACTTTTTGCCACATTCCACATAAAAATAAAACAAACTCACCCATAGGCTAATTAGGAATGAAAAATCAATTTAAATACTCTCCTGCAACCCTCCTCACCCAATGTGGTGTGGATCTGTTTTTTTCTAAGGTAATTTTATTTACCTCGGAACTGGAATCCCCCAACAGAGGCAGGCCACCTCACTAGCTAGTAGTCAACTAACCACTGCTAGCGGTCATCAGCTGACCTTTAGCTCGGAAAGCTCTCGCTAGTTCGTACAACGCGACTCAATCCAGAGCACACCAGACCTATTTTCTCTCCATTTCCCAGGTTCCTACCTCAAGCTCTGAACCTTGTCACCTGGATCATCGCAGCTAGCTAGCTGCAATCCGAGTTGCTACTCCTGGCTAACTGTTAGGAATTTTATGAATAATGACTAAACATCTACATTTTAAATAGAACTATAACTAATGAAACTTACTCATATCTGATTAACAATATTAATTCATAAGCAAGGGATTGTGGAGCATGAAACAGGTGGTAATTAAATCAAATAAATACCATTCCTGCCAGGTTGGAGAGACTGGAATTGTGGGTTTTTAAGTTAGCAAAAAGGGTCGTTAACCTATGGTTGAACCAACTCAACTTAGCTCTGGGATGTTTAGATAAGGCAGAGAGTGTTTTCCTGAGTTTTCCATTATCTAGAACTGTCTTCTAAATAGTGATGGATGAAGGTGAAGATTCCAGAAGTTAATCTAGATAAGTGTGTGTCTGGAGTGAGCGAGCTGGTGGGTTGGAATACACTTTTGAACTTCTCTGGTCCTGGTCGATAGGAGGAAGGACGTTTTATAACCCATGACGTCATATTTTGTATATAAACTGTTGTTCGTGGTTACATGGCAGCGAGCTCCGGGAATAAATACTATTATCTAATTTTGATAAAACTGGTCTCTG